>NW_007745658.1:9404-10617 GCF_000696425.1 Galeopterus variegatus
GGATAAAAGGAACAAAAGATATTTAAAAATCCAAACAAAAATTGATATAATGCCAGGAGCAAGACAATACATTTCAATAACAACCCTAAATGTAAATGAAATAAATTCCCCCCTTAAAAGACACAGACTGACTATTAAAAAGCTAGACCCAACTATAGGCTATCTTCAAGAGACTCACCTCACCAGTAAAGACACACAGACTAATAGTAAAGGGATGGAAAAAGATATCTCACACAAATAGAAATGAGCAAAAGAAGCCATTCTTATATCAGACAAAGCAGACTTTAAACAAAAGCCATAAAGAGAGTCAAAGAAGGAAATCATATATGATAAGGGGATCTACACAGCAAGAAGATATAACAGTCATAAATACAATGGAACATCCAGATATATAAAGCAAACACTATTAGACCTAAAGAAAGAGATAAACGCCAACACAATAATAGTGGAGGACCTGAGCAGTACTCTATGAATACTGGACAGATCATCGAGGCAAAAAATCAACAGAGAAACGCAGGATTTAAACCACATTTTAGATCAACTGGACTCAGCATATATCTTCAGAACATTTCATCCAGTAACTACAGAATATGCATTCTCCTCATCAGCAAATAGAACATTATCCAAGATTGAACATATGTTAGTTCACAAATCAAGTGTCAACAAATTTTAAAAAATAAAAATTATCTCAAGTATCTTTTCAGACNTACAATATTGGTTTATGACTTGACCACACTAGACCTACTTTCCTTTATTTTCTAGAGAACTGATGGTATGAGAAATGGAGATAACACTGCTATGTTGTCAGACCTACAAGATCCAAACCCTTAAAAATAGGTTTGGGGGCCGGCCCAGTGGCGCACTGCTACAGTGCGCCGCTTGGGAGCGCAGCGGCACTCCCGCTGAGGGTTCGGATCCCACATACAGACCAGCTGCTCACTGGCTGAGCGAGGTGCGGGCGTAGCACCGAGGGTTGCGACCCCGTTTCCAGTCCCGGTCCGGTACGGGCACGACACTGAGGGTTGCGATCCATTGCCAGTCACGAAAAGAGACAAAAAGGAAAAAAAAATGGGTTTGTCCCAGTTTTATCTAAACATTTTTTCCCCACTGAAAAAGCTTATCACTTGTGACTTTCTTCCTTTCACCTTCTTGATCCTGATTAAAAACACTATGGGTAGGGGCCAGCCTGGTGGTGCACTGGATAGGTGCGCCG
>NW_007745658.1:11677-12233 GCF_000696425.1 Galeopterus variegatus
ATAAGTTATTAGCAAATAAAATACAGCAGCACATCAAAAAAATTATACACCGTGATAAATTTAGATTCTTTCTAGAAATGCAAGGATGGTTCAACATACACTAGTCAATAAATGTGATACACCATTTCAACAAAATCAAGAACAAAACCCATGTGATTATCTCAATAGACACAAGAAAATCATTTGACAAACTTTCACATCTCTTTATGATAACAACTCTCAGCAAATTAGTTGTGCAAGGAAAGTATCATGACACTTTAATAAAAGCCATACATAACAAAGCCACCACCAATATCATCCTTAATGGGGAAAAGCTGAACACTTTTACCTTAAGAATGGAAGCAAGACAAGGATGCCCACTCTCACCACTCGTATTTAACATAGTATTGGAAGTACTAGTTAAAGCAATCAATCAAGAGAAATAAATAAAGGATATCTAGAGTGGAAAAGATGTAGCCAAATTGTTCCTTTCCCTGTTGGCTAATGACATGATCTGATATGTAGTAAAATCTAGACTCGATCAAAAAACTCTTAGAGCTGATAAATAATTTCAGCA
>NW_007745658.1:14260-14489 GCF_000696425.1 Galeopterus variegatus
TTTGCAGCAACATGAATGAACTCAGAGAAAATTATGGTAAGTGAAATATGCCAGGTACAGAAATAGAAATACCACATGTTCTCACTCATGAGTGGGAGCTAAAAAGAAAAAAAATAACAACAACAACAAAAAAGAAATAAAGAAAGATCCAGTAATCACATGATTCATTGAACTTTAGAAGAAGAGAATGGAAGTGAGGCTACCATAGGAGTGAAAGGGGATGAGGGAA
>NW_007745659.1:0-14489 GCF_000696425.1 Galeopterus variegatus
AGGTTGCAGAATACAAGGAAATACACAAAATCAATTTTATTTTTTTACAGTCAATGAATAACCCAAAACGGAAATTAAGAAAAACAATTATATACATCACAAGATATTAATTACTTAGTAATATATTCAATTGTACAAATGCAAGACTTATAAATCAAAAATCTCAAAACAATGTAGAAAGAAATGATTAAAGATTTAAATAAATGAGAACTAGCCATATTTATAGATTGAAGGAAAAAATATTTTTATGATGGAAATACACCAATGGGAAAAGAATGTTTTCACCAAGTGGTACTAGGGCAACTGGATATCTACATGCAAAAGAAAGAAGTTGGACCCTTACCTCATATCACACAGAAAAAGGAACTCAGGTGGATCATAGATCTGAATGCAGCTGTTACAACCAAAANAGATTCTGCTTGCTACTCATAGATTCTGATATTGGCTATATTTCTATGAATCGTTTCTAATATGGTTTTGCCAAAGTTTAATGTTATCGAGTGCTGTATAATAGCGTTAGACATAAAATATTTCGCAATACAGTGTCACTTCCTTCTTCTCCCTCAAGGGATTTTGGCATTTCTCAATCAATTTCTCATCCAAGTCACAAGTAATACCAGATCAGCAATAATAAGAACAAACCATTTGGATATTTTATCTGGAAATGTGCTGAATTTATTTCAAGTTGTGCACGTGCAGATACCTTTACGTAATGATGATAAAATTAAATGTTTGCTTTTTGGCTTTTGTTATTTTTCATACCAGCTACATGTTCTGCTTTTGCTTTGCTTTTTTGTTACTGTCCAAAAAATTATCCTTCTATTTACACATATGGAATAACCTGCATTGACATGAAATATTATTGAAGTTTTTGAAGTTTTTGTAAACTATATATTTGACACCTATGTGAAACATAACTAATATTAATGAAATAAGCAAATGTATACCCACAAAATACTTCAGAGAAATAGATATAGGTTACCAACCCATGAACAATGATTTAAATGACACCTGCCTTCTTAGCAGGATCCACGGAGAACAAGAAAAATGGTATGGAATCTTTCCAATGCTGACGGACAAGGTAAAATTTCAAACCCAGAACCATGAGAGCAGTACCCAAGCCACAAACATAACCAAAGGTAAAGGCTGAATACATTTTTGGTAAGAAGCTTAAAGATAAAATCTGTGACAAAACAGTGTCTTACGCTGACCAGATGAAGAACCCACAAAAGCCAAGCTAGAAGATGACAACATGGGGGAGAATCCGAGAAAGAGTATCAGAAGCCGTACTCTGCAGTAGAAACAGACTTCATAAAATTAGTACAGTTTTGTCAACAAACACCAGACAAATGAAAGCAACAGGCCAGGTGAGGGATAAATCTCCATATTTCCTAATTATATTATGCAACATGTCCACCTGTTAACAACAACAAAAATTATGAGACATTGAAAGAAACGGGAAAGTGTGACACATATAAAGGACAAAAGGCAAAGAACAGACACTGCCTTTGAGGGGACCCAGATGTTGGACTAGCAGACAGATGTTACAACAGCTATTATGAATATGTTCAGAGAACAAAAGAAAACCATGTTTAAAAATTTAAAGAGATATAGTAATAACAACGACAAATACAGAACAACATCAAATACAGAATATTAATAAACACTTAGAATTCTTTTTTTAGAAAGTACTAAGATGCAATTCAAGATCATTTCAAGATATGCAGAGAAAACACATGACAGTATCCAACACGCTTTCATAACAAGACAACAGACTAGGAATAAAAGAGAACTTCCTTAACCTGATAAAATGCATCAACAAAAAACCTACAGGTAATATCACACTTAGTGAGAGACTGTATGTTTTCCGCTTATTATCAAGAACAAGATAAATATGTCCACTCTCACCAACTTTATTCAATATGCGTTAACAAGAAACAGACACATAAGGTATACAGATTAGAAAGAAAGAAGTAAAACTATCTCCACTTGCAGATGACATAAAACTGTATATAAAAATTTCTAAGAAATCCACTAAAAATGAGAACAATGATCAATTTCACCAAGGTTGCAGAATACGAGGAAATACACAAAATCCATTGGATTTCTATACAGTCAATGAATAAGCCAAAACTGAAAATAAGAAAAACAATTGTTTACATCGGAAGATCTTAATTACTTAGTAATATATTCAATTATACAACTGCAAGACTTATAGATCAAAAATCACATAACAATTTAGAAGGAAATAATTAAAGATTTAAATAAATGAGAAATAACCATATTTATATATTGCAAGTATAAATATTATTATGACGGAAAAACACCAATGAGAAAAGAATATTTTCATCATGTGGTACTGTGACAACTGGATATCTACATGCAAAAGGAAGAAGTGGGACACTTACCTCACATCACACAGAAAATGGAACTCTAGTGGATCGTAGATGTAAATGTAAGGGTTACAACAAAAAGGCTCTTGGAAGACAGTACAGGAATGAACACATGTAACCTTAGGTTAAGCAATGATTTCTTAATTATGACAGCAAGGCACAAGCAATAAAATAGAAGACTCATAAGTTGTAATTCATCAAAATTGAAAATGTTTTTGTTTAAAAGAACATCATTAAGAAAATGAAAAGACACTTCAAAGAATAAGAAAAAATCATTAAAAATCATATACCTGATAAGGGATCTGTATACAGAATATGAAAAAAAATTTCTCAATAAGAAAAAGACAATCCAATTATGGCAAATAATTCCAATAGGAGTTTCTCCAAAGAAGATATACAAATGGTAAATGTTCACATGAAAAGACATCAAACATCATCAGTCCTTAGGGAAATGCAAATTGAACCCAGAATGGTATACTACTTCACATCCAAAAGAATAAGTATAACCAAAAAGACAGATAACAAGTATTGGTGAGGAGAAATTGAAACCCTCATATATAGCTCCACAGTTTGGTAATTCTTCAACAAGTTAGACAAACAGTTAGTATATGACCCAGAATTTCCTACCTTACCTGTCCACTGCAGATAACTAAAAACATATATCCATAAAATTATATCCGATTGTTCATAGCACCATTATTCATACCAGCAAAAACTAAAAACAACCCAAATGTCTGTCAACTGATGAATGAACAAACAGAATGTGATAGACCCATATGCTGGAGTATATTGGCCATTAAGAAACCTGAAATACTCGTCATTCTGAAGCTTGGTAAAACTAAAAAAAAATTAGGCTAAAGTTATTCTCTGCACAAAATAGTGTATACTTGTCTCTCGTTGCTCCTTTCCACTAGATACAGCCAAAAACCCTGGAAATAATACAAAACACAACTGAAAAGAAACTATGGTAAGAAGAGGGCAGGCTTCTAAGTGGAGGCAAAGTGAAGGAAGAACAGAGCAGCAGGCATTTGATGACCACCCACCCTACAATAGAAGGTGACTTAGACCTGGTATTTCTCAAAACCCAGCTTGACAACCTATTTTGGCCCATACAGGCTCCTTTCTCCCCTGGATCCAAGAAAAATTCTGCCCAAATCGCCAGACTAGCCAGGTGGAATCAAAACGACGGGTGTTATTGGAAATACTGATGACGATAAAGAGCCAAGGAATGTGCTTAGCCTTCCCAACTTGACCTGAGACCCTGCTCCAAACAGTGCATGGCAGGATGCACTGGCAGGGATCATGTCACAACAACAGTTTGTATGTAGATGAAGTCCGTTCATTTTCATTGGTGAGTGGCATTACATTGTGTGATATACCTTATTTTACCCATTCTTAGAAACGGTGAACTTTTAGGTTGTGTCCAGTTTGGGCTACTAAGTATTATTGTTTCTAGACACGTTTTAGGCACAGAAGTGCATTTTTAGGATAACTATGTAAGTCAGAGCAGAATTACTGAGTAATATTGTATGTGTCTATTCAGCTTAACAGAATCTGCCAAAATTGTGCCAGAGTCCTGGGTCTAATTTCTCTTTCCACAAACTATGTATGAGAGTTCCTCACCGACACAAGGTATTGTCAAGGTGAGAGATTTATGTTCCCCCAGGCCCTCTAGATGAGGCAAATTCACCTATGGCAGGTAGTGCACGGCAGAGCTGTTAAGCTGATGAAACAGAGATTAAAAGTCGAGGCTGTTGTGCAGCTGAGATTTACCTGGTACGACACTCTAGATGAGGGAGCTGTTCTCAGGACAAAGGCAGAAGTCTGTTTGTAAGTTAACAATAGGTCCTTGTTCAGGGCCTGTGGTGAACATGTGCACAAGACTCATCAAGGCATAGCAGAAAGTGGATGCGAGGTTAAGAGAGGAGTGGAAATAACAGAGGTCTTGCAGTGCCCATTGACTGTGGGAAAGTACAGCAACCTATAGCAACCTGTTAGATAATATTCAATCATCAAACATATACTTAATCAGAGTCCAATATAAGTACAAAGAGTAATGGATCTGGAAAAAAAAAATGCATATGATTTGTAGAAAAGAGGTCAAAAATCCCCAACTTTTCAAAAGTATGTTCTAAGTACAGAAACAAGATTAGTAGATCCAAAAATATCAAAATAGATATGCATGTGGTACATCATACTTAAGCAGCTAAAGACAAATACTGAACATGTGCACAAGACTCATCAAGGCATAGCGGAAAGTGCATGTGAGGCTAAAAGAGGAAGGGAAATAACAGACGTCTTGCAGTGCACATTGACTGTCGGAAGAGTACAGCAACCTGTTAGATAATATTCCATCATTAAACATATACTTTAATCAGAGTCCAATATGAGTAGGAAGAGTAATTTATCAGGGAAAAAAAAAAAAACTTATGATTTATAGAAAAAAGGTCGAAAATTCCCAACTTTTAAAAAATATGTTGTAATTACAGATCCCAGATTAGTGGAACCAAAAAATCAAAATAGATATGCAGGTGGTATGTCGTACTTAAACAGCTAAAAGACAAATAATAAAATTGAATGTGCCAGAGAAATACAAATGAATTGCCTTCCTATCTGGGAATAATGTTGTAAACAATGGCTGTTTTCTCAAGATTATCCACGGAGAACTGGAGAAAAATAGACCAGCATCTATCCAATGCTAAAGAAAAAATAAGATTGTCAATTCAAAATTCTAAATCCAGCAAAATTATCCTTCCAAACTGAGAATGACATAAGAAACTTCAACACAATCAAACCTGAGACAATTTGCTGCTGGATAACCTGTAAGGCAAGGAATACTGTAGCAAGTTCTTCAAACTAAAGTGAAACAACACTTCATGCAAATTAAAAATTAAGGAAAATAATGAAGAGAACACACACAACAAAGATGTGAAAATACGTGGCCAGTGATCTTTTTAAAGGGCTACTTGATTCAGTTTGCTAGTGTTTTGTTGAAAATTTTTGCACCTTTTTTCATCGGGATATTGGCCTATAGTTTTCTGTTCCTGATTTTATTCTCATCTGTTTAAGGATTGATGCCAGGGATGCAAGAATAGTTCAACATTTAGGTTGGTTCCGTATTTTCTCTAACATAAATAAAGCTGTGATGAACATGGGAGTGTAGGTATCCCTTCAACACGATTTTCATTCTTTGGGTATATTCCCCGAAGTGGGATTGTACCCCCAAAATATGTATAATCAATTATACTTTAGTTAAAAAACAAAAGGGTGGTTAAACAAATGCAAATCGAAAAACTTGACATTCTCACAAAAAGCCCAACAAACTGGGCAGAGAAAGAACATACTTCAACACAATCAAGGCTACATATGACACACCCACAGTTAATATCACACCAATGTGGAAAAGCTGAAAGTTTTTCCTCTAAGAAGGATGCCCACTCTCACCGCTCATAACACAGTACTGGAGCAATTAGGCAAGAGAAAGAAATAAAGGTCATGCAAATTGTAAAGGAGGAAGTCAAATTGTCCCTGTATGCAGATGACATGATAAGTGAAACAACAGTTCATGGATATTAAAAATTAAGGAAAATAATGAAGAGCACACACAGAAAAAAGAAGATATGAAAATATGTGGTGAGTGATCTTTTTTAAGGGCTACTTGATTCAGTTTGCTAGTGTTTTGTTGAAAATTTTTGCAACTTTGTTAATCAGGATATTGGCCTATAGTTTTCTTTTCCTGTTTTTATTCTTGTCTGTTTTAGGATTTATCCCAGGGGTGCAAGAATGGTTCAACATTTAGGTTAGTTCCGTATTTTGGATAGTGTTAATAAAGCTGTGATGAACATGGGAGCGTAGGTATCCCTTCAACATGATTTTCATTCTTTGGGTATATTCCCAGAAGTGGATTGTACCCCCAAAATATGTATAATCAATTATTCTTCAGTTAAAAAACAAAAGGGTGTTTAAACAAATGAAAATCAACAAACTTGATACATAACAGTAACAGAATGAAGGACAAAAACCAAACGATCATCTCAACTAATGAAGAAAATATATTTTATAAAATTCAATATCCCATTCTGACAAAAAGCCCAACAAACTGGGTAGGGAAAGAACATACTTCAACACAATCAAGGCTACATATGACACACCCACAGTTAATATCACACCAATGTGGAAAAGCTGAAAGTTTTTCCTCTAAGAAGGATGCCCACTCTCACCGCTCATAACACAGTACTGGAGCAATTAGGCAAGAGAAAGAAATAAAGGTCATGCAAATTGTAAAGGAGGAAGTCAAATTGTCCCTGTTTGCAGATGACATGATCTTATATGTAGAAAATCCTAAAAGCTCCAGCCAAAACTCTTAAAACTGATAAATGAATTCAGTATAGTATCAGGATACAAATGAAAATACAAAAATCAGTAGTTTCTAAACACCAACAATGAGCAACCTGAAAAAGATATCAAGAAAACAATGCCGTTTAGAGCAGCTACAAAAAACACAAACAACCTACATATAAATTTTACCAAGGGAATGACATATCTGCACAAGAAAAACTATAAAACACTGAGGAAAGAAATTGAAGACATGAAGAAATGGTGAGACATGGACATTCCACATTCACGGGCTGGAAGAATCAATAATGTGAAAAATACCACACTACCAAAAGCTGCCTATAGATTCAAATCAATCCCTATCGAAGTGCCAGTGACATTCTTCACACAAAATAGAAAAAACATTACTATAATTCATTCGAACCCCAAAAAAAACCCGAATAGCCAAATTAAACCTGAGAAAAGGGAACAAAGCTGGAAGCACCACAGTACCTGACTTCAAAATATACTGCAAAACTATAGAAACCAAAATATCATGATACTGGCATAAAAAAGAGTAGAAACTAATAAAACAGAATAGAGAACCCAGAAATAAAGCCACATATTTACAGCCAACTGGTTTTCTCTCTTCTTTTTTCAGATTATAAAATAATTTATTGATAATTTTTTAAAAATCTTGAGTAATTTTTTTCTGTTGCACATCACAAATTATATGTGTCCCAGAAATGATTACTTCTTCTTATTATTTGTATTCTTACATATTTATGTGGTTCAGAGTTGACTACCAGTATTTGTGTACAGTGTGGCACGATCAAATCAAAACTGATTTTGGACAAAGACCCTAAGAATATTCATTATGGAAAGGACAGTCACTTCAATAAATGGTGCTGGGAAAACTAGATACCCATATGCATAGGAATGAAATTAAACCCTATCTCTCACTATATGCAAAATAAACTCAAAATGAATAAAAGGCTTAAATGTAAGACCCAAGACTATGAAACTACTTTTAGTAAACATAGAGGAAATGCTTCAGAATATTGGTCTGGGAAAAGACTTTATAAACAAGACCTCAAGTGTACAGACAACAAAAGAAAAAAAAAAAAAAAACCCAAGAAACAGACAAATGAGATTACATCAAACTAAACAGCTTCTGCACAGCAGAGAAAAGAAATCAACAGAGACAACTTGCAGAATGGGAGAAAGTGTTTGCAAGCTATGCATCTGACAAAGGATTAATATCCAGAATATAAAAAGAACTCAAACAACAGCAAAAAACAAGAAAACTAATAATCCGATTAAAATATGGGCACATGAGCTGAATAGACATGTTTCAAAAGAAGACATATATGTGGCCAAGAGGTATAGGAAACAATGCTCAACATCACTAATCTTCAGGGAAATACAAATCAAAACTACCATGCAATATCATTAATCTTCAGGGAAATGCAAATCAAAACTGCATTGCAATATCATGTCATTCCAGTTAGAGTGGCT
The DNA here is from genome assembly GCF_000696425.1 of Galeopterus variegatus. Lineage (NCBI taxonomy): Eukaryota > Metazoa > Chordata > Mammalia > Dermoptera > Cynocephalidae > Galeopterus > Galeopterus variegatus. The sequence continues at coordinate 8,226 of NW_007745659.1, forward strand.
AACATTAAAAAGACAGAAAATACCAAAGGCAGACGAGGATGCACGGAAAGTGGAAATCTTACACACTGTTGGTGGGAATGCAAATTAATACAGCCTTTATGGAAAAAAAGATGGAGGTTTCTCAAAAAGCTAATAATAGTATGAAAATGTGATCCAACAGTCCCACTGCTGGATATACATTTAAACAAAGGAAAGGAAATCAGTATATCGAAGAGATGTGTGCACACTCTTTTTTATTGCAGCACTATTTATAATCACAAAAATATGGAATCAACCTAAGAATCTATCCACAGATGAATGGATAAAGAAAATGTGGTATGTAAACACACAATACTATTTAGCCATTAAAAAGAATGTAATCCTGACATGTGCAGCAACATGTGTGAACTTGGTTGATATTATGTTAAGTGAAATAAGCCAGGAGCAGAAAGAGAAATACTCCATGTTCCCATTCATATCTGGAAGCAAAAAAAGGTGATCATGGGTAAGTAGACATAAGAATGGTGCTTACCAGAGATTACCATGTTGAATTTTTGTAGAGGATTCTTAAAGCAAATATTCTTCAGAGGTCCTGGTTTTCTAAAGCCGTGCAGTATCAAATATTGACCTTTCAGTGGACTGGATATTTTCCTCAGACTGTAAAGTCTTTGCTGTAAGATAAAGATTTGTGGCAGAGCAAGGCTGCTGGCTAAAGGACGGATGGGGTTACTGATTGTTATGTGAAGATACAGGAAAATCGCTGGAAGGAGAAGGAATGTTTGCTAAGATCAAGCTTTTGGTGGTGGATCACTTAATTGTCTAAGGGAATGTCATCTGACTTGTTTCACTGAAAGGTACCAGCCTATATTGGTAAACTGTAACCCCACCTTTGTTCTCTTCCTGTAACATCCTGCTCTGGAAAATAAATGCAGGAAGAGAACCTCAATTCTGGGTTAATTTCCTAAGGAAGGGATGCCTCTCGCTTAAGGGTTCTGGGGAAGTTAACCACTTCGGCACTTCTCACTGCTCAGATGAGATGGGCTTTGAGTAATCCTTTGTGGCTCCATCACTCAGGGGAAGTGGGTTGACAAATCCGGGGGGCAAAGCAAAAAATTTTTAGCAGAAGAATAAAATGGTAGGGGAGAGTGAGCAGTGATTAACAAATACAAAATTAGAGCTAGGTAGGAAGGATAGGATTTACTATTCTATAGCACTTTAGGGTGACTGAAATTGACAACAATTTATTGTATACATTCAATCAGCTGGAAAAGAGGATCTTGATTGCACCCAACACAAAGAAACAATAAATTTTTGAGATAACAGGAAAAAAAAATGCCAGTGCTTTCCAGGGTATCAAGGAGAGAGAGAGATGCACCGATGAATAGGTGGAAAACAGAGGCTTATTAGGGCAGTGAAACTAATCTGTATGATACTCTAATAGTGAATACATGACATTATGCATTTAGCAAAACCTATAGAACTATACAACACAGGGAGGGAATCCAAATGTAAACTTCACTTAGTAATAGCATATCAATATTGGTTCATAACTGTAAAAGCAATGCTGGATATTAATAATAAGATAAAATCTGTATGTGTGTAGGGTGGTATTTTCTGTTCGATTTTTCTGCAAACCTAAAACTGCTATAAAGGAAAGTCTACTACTCATAAATGAAATAAAATGTATGGGGAAATATAAGACAATTTTTCTATTGCTTTTAACATGCATTTCAATGTATAAATCAAAAACTGAAAAAACAGTATCGTACATGTAAAATATATGACAACAAGACCACAAAGTAAGAAGGATTAAAACAAAGGACTAAGTCTTGAGGGTATATTTACATGAAGTGCTACAAACATAACTCGAAGTACAATAGGGTAAAATAAAAGTTGATATGCCAATCCCTAGAGCACCAATTCGTCATGGTGTAGGTAGTAATCTGGTTTCTGTTGCTGTATAATTCAATCCCCCAAACTTATCCCTTTAGTATACTCATTATTTACTGTTTTTGTTTCCTAACAGACTGTACCTCAATGAAAGGACTTGCATCATATGACTCATACCTGGTGAATGATAAAAACTAAAGGAAAATTTATTGAATCTATAAAAAAAATTAACTTGAATAATTATGTATAATGTTAATAAAGAAAGTCACTCTTCAGGAAGATCATTTGCCTTAACAGCAATTGTTTATCTTATGGACATATAGACTGAGTGAACTTTCTATAAAAGAAATAAAAAGTGCAGATTCAAAAGTATTTCAAAAACTAGTATTTGTAGAGATAAAAACCTTGCTCTAATACCACGCCAGCCTTTTCAGCTCAACCATCCAACCGAGAAAAACTAGGAAAGCTGGAAGATATTAAAGATATTGTTTGAAGTCACCACAAATCAAACGAAGAAAGCATTCAAAAAGACAGAATCTCAATTAGGAGAGAAGCCTTTCTCACGAGAACCACTCACGTTTGTAACTGCTTCTCCCTTGAAGGCTTTTGCTGATTCCAAGGATGTGAGTGACGATCCAGGAGGCTTCAGCAGAAAGTTGGGGCTGAGCAGCTAAGCAGCTGAGAAAGACTTCTGGCAGTCTCACCCAACCAAGAGGACACAGGGTAAACCTGATAGTTCACAGACGAAACGTATCAGAGAAAACAAACCAAGGGTTCAGTGGGCATCCCCAAGGGGTTATGTCCAAAGGGCAATATAAACCTAAAATAGAAAACTCCACACAAAGCTCAAGATCCAGCTTAAAAAGGACTCAATTTCTGACTGCAGTGCGATTAACAGTCCCCAACCTAACTGCCTGTCAAATGCAAATGTATGGCAGAGAATGAAAAAATCACCCAGAAACTACAGTTACCTCTACACTATTTCATACAGAAAATCCAGTCTGCAATCAAAAGTACCCACACATGCAGAAAGCGAATGGGGTGGAAGGGATTAGCATCAGGCTTGGTATCCAATTTTTCCATATAATTAGGATGTCTGGAACAGAAAGAACTAAGACTTGGTGATTCCCACGCAATTTACAGCAACTGTGAGATACCACTACGCACCTGCTAAATGAGAAACAATGGAAAATACTAACCATAACAAGTGCTGACAAGTACTTAATCAAAGGTAACTCTTTTACACTGCTGGTAGGGATTAACACACTATGTTCACTGCAGATCATTTACACATATTCTAAAGTAACTGAAAGGCACAACTATCATGTGATCTAGCAATTCTTTTCCTTGATTTAAAAAAATAAAGTAAAATTTTATGTCCATATAAAGACTCCTTCAAGAATACCCATAACACAAGAAAGGATGGAGGGCTTGGGCAGGATGAGTAGGGGACAATATGAGGTTCAAAAAACCTTGGTGGAAGAGGCGAGGATATTTGAATTATCTTGATTTTCATGACAGTTTCATTAACACATGAAAGTCTTTAAACTTTTTTGATGACTTTAACATTGTGTGCTTTATTTTAAATCAATTATACCTCAAAGAATTGTTAAAAATGTGCAGTATGGGGCTGGCCTGGAGGCGCACTGGAGAGTGCGCCACTTGGGAGTGCAGCGGCGCTCCCGCCGAGGGTTCGGATCCCATGTGGAGACCGCTTCCCGATCATTGGCTGAGGGCGGTGCACGCGCAACACTGAGGGTTGCGATCCCGTTGCCGGTCCCCAGTACGGTCGCGACACCAAAGGTTGCGATCCCGTTACCAGTCAGTAAAAAAGACAAAAAGGAAAAAAAATGTGCAGTATGCACCAAATATGTGTTGCAAAGAAATTTCAGATTTTAATTTAATTTCAAATTAAATTTTTAAAAGGAAGTACTAAAATCTGCAAATCTGATAATCAAGCTCAATTATTTGTAAAATTACGCAGTAATTTTAATCTAAAAATGAATGAAAAACAAACTTATTATCAATGGATGAAATATTTTCAGTTATAAAAAGCAGAATCAACAAATCCATAAGTTATTTTTAGATATTACTTTTGTTGTTTTTCTTTTCTGTAATAGTTTTAAAAATGATGAACCCTTGAGAAACTTATCAACACAAAAACTGGACATTATTGCCAGGAATGAAGAATTATCTCTCCAGATCCTTGAAACGTACACATAATATTTTAAGCAAACTTATGCTGATAAAATTGAAGTTACATGAAATCAGTAAATTCTGTAAAAAAAATGAAATCAGAGAAAAATTTAGGAAGTCTCAATAATCTTCCATCGACTTGAGAAATTGCATCTGTAATTAATTCTTTCCTACCAGTGATTCTATTCTACACCCTGGTGCCTGAAGACTTGCTGTTTTCCATATAATTGAAAAAGAACCGCAATCCTGCATAATTTTTTCCAGATAAAAGAAATGCTTCTCAATTATACTATGAGACTAGTATAAACTTTACACGAAATCAATACTATATGAAATATAAGAAAATAAAATCAGTGGTTACTGTGGAGAACAGGACAAATATAGCACAATCTTTCCAATGCTGAAGGAAAAAGTAAAACTGTCAATTGAGAATTCCATATGTACAAAAATTATGCTTTCACTGAGAGTGAAATAAAAAACAACCAAAATTGAAACAATTTACCACTGGGAAAACTGTAAAAGAAGTAATACTAAAGGAAGTCATTCAGAGTGAGTGTAGAGTTCTCTCTCCTGGTGCAAACTAAGAACTGCAGGAAGAAGTGAAGAACTGTGATTAAGTAAAATATGTGAATAAATACACGATTATTTACTATTATTTATTTAATTCATAACTGAGTAGAGTTAACTACTCTGTTCAAGCAAAACATCACAACAAAATAGAGTTCCCATCTTTAACTATGTTATCAAAGGTCCACCCTGACCAGGCTGTATGTACCTAGTTAACTCAAATCAACATCACATGGCATCCATAGCGGTGCAGTGGCAAGCTGGTACATTCATGCTTGCTGTTAGTAAAGACTGCACTCTCCACCACACCATAGTGTTAATGTAGAGCAGGTAGAAAGTCTGGACTTCTGCTCTCTGGGAATTAATGATATACTGCTCCCCTTCTTGCTGAAGGGCCGTCACAGGAAGCTCAGAGAAGAGGAACAGTTTTCACCACAGCCCATGGTAATGAAGTCACACTATATAGTGTGAGTAGTATGCCCATGAGGAGCTGTGACCTGCCACTCTTAGTGGAAGCCTAGTGGGGGGACAGAACTTCCAACCCTATCCCGGAGNTACCCAGTCAGGAAACAGAAAGAAATATGAGTAAGGGGGTGGGTAGGAGAACAAAGTCTCAGAGACCTGTGGGTCAATAATAAAGGTTCTAACATTCCTGTCATTAGAATCCCTTAAAGAGTGGACAGAGTATAGTACTGAGAATCCTATTAAAAATGATGCCTGAAAACTTCCCAATCTGTCAAACAAAATCTATACGTACAAGGCCTTAACAAAATTCTCTCAGGGTAAACCTGAAGAATTCCAGACTAAGATACATCATGATCAAATTTCTGAAAACTAAACACACAAAAAATTATTGACATCAGCAAGAGAGAAATGGCATCTTACCTATAGAGAAAAAAAATACAAGAACATTCAAATTATGTTGAATTTATCACCAAAACCCAGGAAAGCTGGTAGAATGTGCCACATTTTTCAAGTGATGAAAGAAAAGAACTGTGAAATTCTAAACCCAGTGAAAATATCCTCAGGAATGAAGTGAAAACCAAGATATTCTTCAATGAAGGAACACTAAGAGAACTTACTGCCAGAATAACTACCTTAAAATAATAACTAAAGGAAATGCTCTAAACAGAAACAAATAATATAGTCAGAAAACTTGGAACATCAGAAAAGGTGAGCAAAAGACAGGTGAATGCAGTAAACAAAGTTTCTCTTCTTGAGATTTCTAAATTAGGTTTTTCATTATAAGTAAAAATTATAACATTTTCTTATGTGGACATCAAAGTATGAAGTAGTGTTTAAGACAATTATATTAAAAATAGTCGGCAGGTAAAGAGATGTAATAGGAGATAAGGTTTTTAACAAATCACTACATATTGTAAAATAATGACACCAGATTGCGATAAGTATACATATACTTATATTTGTGTGTATATCTATCTATCTATCTATCTATCTATCATCTATCTATCTATCTATCTATCTATCTATAAGGATAGGACTAATCAGTAAAATAGTAATACAGAAAAACACACTCAAATACACTATACATAAGTAAAAATAAATAATCAAATTACAAACAATTTTTAAAATACCCACAGGAAGGCAGACTAAGGAAAATGAAATTAAAAA
>NW_007745660.1:0-5820 GCF_000696425.1 Galeopterus variegatus
TGTTTCCATTTTAACATGACTCCAACATCCACATATTTTGAACCACCAGGATGACAACTTTATAACTGAGAACTCTCCTCTGTTTATTTCCCTGCTTTAGTTTGCATTGGTGCTGACAGCCATGGGGTTGCCAGCTAAACCACGTTCACGATGTGGAGCTGGAGAGAAGCAAGCAGAGGTTGATGACATGTGAATAAAGCATCGGAGCCCTGTGGGCACTGTGGGAAGGAAGGGGGTGGAGGGGCCGGACTAGAGGAGAGGGGTGGGAGGCTGACTCCCCTCTCCACACAGGGGGACACAAGGGGCCGACCTTGAAGGGCCCATGTGGTTTGGCTTCAAGCAAATCAGCATTCTCTGACGTGTGTCACTATCATGAATGAAAAGCTAGGTTTTGTGGTGTGGATGATAGTTACATTTAACCTGGCGCTTGCTGATTTTAGAATAGCGTAAGAGCCACTTAGTTTTATGACAGTACATGTGAAAGCAACGGTATGATAAAAATCAGCTAAAGCACCATTTTGTGCGGGGAGAGTAGCGCACACGCAGCTGTCCCCCTTAAAGGAGACTGCGCATTCCTCAAGTTTGTGACTTCCAAGGACCTGTGCATTCTCGTTGTTTGTGAGTCTGCAGACAGGTCATCAGGTGAATGGGATTTCCTACCGTAGTCGAGGTTAAGACTGTTTGACACCAAATAACTGCCGTGTGTGCGCGTCTGTGTGTGGACTTTGGGGTTTGCTGCTGTCAGAGTCCCCTGGAGGAGGACCGGTTAACACTCAGAGGGCTGCCCACCCCCCAGCTTCAGATTCAGGCCATGTGGGGTGGGGGTGGGGCCCAAGAAAGTGCATTCCTGCCAAGTTTCCAGGGGATGCTGGTGACCAGGCTTATAGACCCAGAAGATGTTCACCCGCAGGCTGGGCAGTAGGAGTCAGATCAAGGTGGCCTCTGCCCACTCGCTCTGGAATCCTGGGTCATCCCTCTGCCCCTCTGGACTCCATACTCCCCATTCGTGCACTGTGGAGTTCCGACAAGTCTAGTGCCTCACCCAGAAGCAAGTGCTAGACCCGAGGCCTGGCTGGCCACTGGGGGTCGAGACCACGGTGCTGCTTCTGCCGACCTTCACGTCCACCCAGGAAGCACCTGGCGGGGAGTAGTAGTCTTAGACTTGGTGCTGTCTCATGACTGTGACACTCCTGATCCCTCACGCAGATGTAGCAAGGGAACTTAGAGACAAGTTTTGAGCAGAGCCCTCCCCAATTGTTATTATCCAGGAGAGAATAAAGTGAAATTAAGAGGCAGGTACAGTGTTCCACTGGGGACTCCATGGTTCTGTGCTCCCCAGCGGGAGCCCGTCACTTTCTGCAGACACCAGAATTACAGGCCTGCACAGAGACGAGCCAACACCATCCTCTCCTTAACACTGTGCAGGTTCTTCTCAGGTGCACTGGGGGCCCTGCACATTCCTCTGGGTAAGAGCCTCTTTATCCTACAGATGTAGAATCAGGCCATGGACCGGCCTTAGGCAGGTCGTGGACAGGGCCAGATTGGGCCTAATAGTGAGGCTTGGGGAGGCTCAGAGTAGACGTTAGCCCTGACAGCCCTGCACAGCTCAGAGGATATAACGCAACGCAGATAACTTCTCATATTTAGATATTTATGTGGTGACTTGTGAGAACTAGTCTATTACATGAAATAATTAACTCATTTTAGGTTGCCTCTCTTTTCTCTGATGAAATAACTTTCATGTACTTGGTGTATCAGTTCTCAAGGTCATCTAGTCATTTACTAAAACTTTACTGATTCATATTCAGCAGGGAAGGGATAAGTTTTAAGTCTAGATTTTCATTAAATATACATAGTTTATCTCCTATCATTTTCATTCATCATTTAGAGCTATTATTTAATGAGAGCCTTCTGATGCTTTTGATAATTTAATAATTTTAACTTTAGTAAGGAAATGAGTTCTTTGCTCAAAACTTCATATTATAGCGTTAACTTCTCATTCCTATAAAGCATCTATCATGGTTTTCTCATAAAGACCTTTCTTGCCAGTTTTTATTTCACATATTTCAAGTTAATAGTGTCAGCACCTAAGCCTGAGCTGTAGCAGATAGGAAACTTCAAACTTGAGGACGGTGACAAGGAGGATGCAATGACATTAAAATAATGAAACAGAGAGATAGATGGTGGTTTCCCTTCCTGGCTACAAAAGACCTAGGAATGGAATCTTCTGGAACTCGAGGAGAAGCAAGAGTATTTCCGTTCATTGCCTTTTCTCCATGTGTCATTCATTTGGAAACACCACTTCCTCTCACACTGACAACGGACATACCCAAACCCATCTAGTTTCAAGGAAAGTTGAGGACAAGATGAAACCCTCTAGCCCTGATCTCTGTGCTTGGGCTTTAGCTGTTTGTTTTCACGCCCCAAACTGTGTCTTTTCCTGCACTTACTGTGAACAGGTAATGTGAACTGATCTCCTGTGCTTGTTACTGAGATACAAGAAAGTGCTGATAAAAGAAAGCGAAGCTGTTTAGCAAGAAAGCCAGGCATGCCTCTTATTGCATTTTTGGGTTTATGGTGGAAACCCGTTCTCCTGCAGGACCGTTGGATTGCCCAGTGGTGAAGCTTAGTGTTCATGGTGAAGCACCTCTGGGGCTTCTGATTCTTTGCCTTGGAGTAAAACTTTCTTTTCCCCTGGCTTTTCTCAAGAGAGATTTAAAAACACTGTAAGTAGCGCAGCTGCCAGGGTGCCCTCATCTGTACTTTACAATCCCTTCAATCTGAAAACACGACACAGGGAAAAGTCTCACCTGTGTTTCTCGGACCTACTTGCCATTCATTTACCCAAATGTTCCTCACAGTTTCTCCTTCATCATCCTGTTGTTCACTTGCGTCCCAATATTCTCAGCACTGTGTGCCAAGCCCTGACTAGTGACACGCTCTAGAGGGGGATGATTTTGTCTTCCCTGACACAGCCATGTGTTTCCCATCGTGCTCTTCCTAGTTTTCCAGCTACGATTGTGCTGGGAGGCACCTGTGCACTGTCAGTCTCACTGCCCAGATCCCGTTTACTTCTTTTCACCGTAACTTGTAGAAGATGCTAGTGATGGCAGTAATGCTGAGTTGCTCTGCGCGGTGATGACAAACCAAAGGAAACTTTCATGTTCCTCAGGCACGTGGCTGAGTGCTGGACACCAACCATACTATTGACACATCACCTCAACCCTGTATGCACAACGATGCTCACATGGATTAGGGAACACGGGTCCTCCTTTCCTTCCTTCACCCTGGAACCTGTCCACCACAAGAACATAGGCACCCAGACTTGCCCTAGGGACTGCTGAGGGGTCTCCTCCTTCTGTTCCATTCTCCACTGCTCTCCTGACCACCGGCTCGGGTGCAATGACCTGAGCATGCTTCACTAGTTTGTGGCCCATTTTATGACAGCATGTATCACAGGAGTGTCCATGATTCAGTATGGCAGGAGGACACGACATCTAAAGTTATCGCTTCCTCAATCAGGGTAGTGAGGGGCATCGTAACTGTGGCTTCATCCTGACGGCCCCCCAGCCTTCACCATCAGCGCTAAGAGCTCCTGGTACTGACTTTTCAAAATGAGGGCCCAGATTTCTATTTGATGCTTTCTACTCCGTGTTTGGTTTGTTTTTCCCTAATTTGCCCACACAGCTTTTCTTCCTCTTACACAATGTGGCATCTCTGAATGTAACCAGTTTCAGACTTTCTTTTTCGTGTTGCTTTCCCTGTGTCTTACGTTCTTATATTTTGATTTCAAATCTCTCTGAGGGCAGTTTGTTTCTTCCAGTGTGTAAAATGCAATTTTTGTGGAAAAAATTTTCCATTCCTTTCCTACTGGATTTGCACTCAGGGATCCCATTTCTGCCTTGTCCTCATGGTTGATGTCTTCTTGAAAGCCCCTTGGCTGTGGGCACCACTGTGAACCTCTCCATGGAGCCGCAGCCCCTTGAAGCTTAGCTGGACTCCCGCCTGGGGTGGCAGACACCTCTGCTCTTGCTCCGTCCCGGTCCTTTCTCTGCTCGCTGACCTCATTGACTGCTTTTGAGCTCCCTGTGTACTGAGCACCTACTAAGTGCCTTGCTCTGGGGGTTCCCTGGAAAACTAGAGAGGGAGAGAGACAGATGGACGTGGATGCTCCCTTCATGGTGCTTCTGGGCTGGCCATACAGAGTTCACCTGGCTGTTCAGCGCCTGTGATAAATGCATGTGTGGGCAAGTAAGCACAGGGGCCAGGAGCGCCATCCCACTCCTAGGCACCACCTGACAGAAGAGCCTCAGCAAGTTCCCCAGGAGAGATACCGAGAAGACGGGTGGCTCAGCTGGTTGGGGGGATGTTTGGGAAGGTGCTGAGGGAAGTCTTAGCTCCACTGAGACCCAGAGGGAGCAGGAGGACACATCGGGGTAAAGGCGTGTTCTGCGACTCGGCAGGGGTGTGTGTGTGTCAGAGCACGGGGAGGGGTCCTCTGAGACATGTGCGTTTCACGGGGTGTAAACTGGACCTTGAACTGTAGGCGATCACATGAATACTAAAGCATTTAGAATGAAGGGACCCAATGTCTTCATCTCACTTGTAATTGCAAAAAAAATAAAATCAGTTGGTGGAGCATAGAGGATGGTGTGCGATGAGAGAAAAAAGCAAAGGGGCACTGTGGCATCCACGTGATGGGTAAGTGGTTCTCACCATACAGTTGTTCCAACTTTCCTGTGTGTTTGAGGACTTTCATGATAAAATGTGATGAAAGCAAACGTGATGCCACTGCACGCCCACCAGAATGGCTCTTCTAGAAAAGAAGGAAACTGCTAAGGACGTATGGGCAGAGATGTAGAGCATGTACCGGTAGCAGTGTAAATTGCCACAACCGTTTGGGGAGAGATATTTGGCAATAATGACTAAATCTGAACAGATGCACGCCCTGTGGTCCAGCAGCCCCACTCCTAGGGACACACCCAACAGAAATGCTGAAGTACGCCCAGCAAAAGCAAGGCTCACAGATGCTCCTAGCAGCACAGTGGATCAGAGTCCCAAACTGGAAGGCACCCAAAGCGCACCCCTGGGAGCGTGGGCTGCTGCATCACTGCATGTTCCCACATGCTGACACACTGCAGGACCAGGAGCAAGTGGCAAGTGGTCTCTGCTTAGTTAGGGCTGCCGCATTTTGGGACACTCTGCTACTCAGCAGTAGATAAACTGAACCTATACATGCATTGCTTATGTATATACTGTAAAGTAACATGTATGTTTATGCACACATATGTGCTGCTGTGGATTGGACATCCCCCCAGACTCACTGAGGCTCGGTCCCCATTGTGACATGTTAAGAGGGAAATTCTATAGTGGTAAGTGAAAGATGGGGCCATGAAGAGGTGATTAGATTGTGAGGACTGTGCCCAGGTAAATGGATTCAACCATTGATAGTTTAATGGTGGTCATGGGCATGGTTCTCTTGGCTTTAAAAGGAGAGCACGTGACAGTCTCTCTCTGTTCCTCCATTCTTGCCATGTGACACCCTGAATTGCTGTAAAGCCACCATCAAAGAAGGCCCTCACCAGATATGTCCCCTGGACTTCGATTTCCAGCATCTGAAACAGTACGTGTAAGGTCACCGAGGAAGGAGATGCAAGCCAGGTAAAGAAAGAAAAGAAGATTTTATTAGCAAGTGGCAAGCGGACCTGCCAGGCTGAGCCGAAAAATGGCATCGGTGCCAAGAGGCAGTTCGGTGTCTTCTTTTATAGGGTTAAGATTGGCATCTGGCCTAGCCTAGGAAAATGGTTACAATTGTTCCAT
>NW_007745660.1:6500-8292 GCF_000696425.1 Galeopterus variegatus
TAGGCACACGACTTACCTCTCTGTGCTTTGGTTTCCACCTCTGTAGAGTGGGAATAGCAATCGTGCCTGTCTGCTGGGATTGTTGTGAGAATCGATATGTGCAGAAGCCTCAGGCTGCATGCAGCACTCGGTGAGTAGTGGCTCTTGTTATTACTGTCTCTCTTCAAGCTTTCGTGATACGTGTGCATCGCTTTCATAACTGGAAAATGTATATATGAGTTTATCTTAAGAGCCACCAGGAAAGATCTGAGAAGAGGCTTCGATCTCTGCATGGGTGGTAGGAGTACTAGTAACAACTAGTATTTATTGAAAAAACAGTAGATGCCATGCACTGTTATATCTATTACTACCATCATTTTGCAGATTTGGAAAATAAGGCACAGAGAGGTGAAGAGACTGCCCTGAGGACACACAGCCAACGACTGGCAGAGCCAGAGCTCCCAGCGAAACAATGGGAGCTGAAGAAGCCTGTTGATATCCCCAAGGGCAGAGTGAGCCCTGGGAGCAGGGAGATGCCCATCCAGTACCCTGCTCTGACACACTGCATCTGCACACTGGTTAATTACTACTCAGGAACATGGAAAAGCATCTTGATTTTGGTGACCTTGGGAATATCTCAGGGTCTGAGGGGAAACCTGACCATTTGGACTGGAGCTCTGACGTCTATGACATGCTTGGTGAAGCCAACATTCCAAATGCCTTCATTCAGTGCACGGACCTGCACAGGTCGTGCCTCTCCAAGTCCCACTCTAAATGCCTCCAGAGAGGGTGTTCTCTCTGGACTTTTTACGCACAAGTCCCAGAAGCCAAATCATCTAATAAATTAGCAACGCTCATTGCAAACATGTGCTGTCCATGGAACTGAGCTTGGACAGTGGGAGAGATAAGAGGCAGTGATATGCCTAGCTGGCAGAGCCTAAATAAGTGAAAGAGAAAGTCTCATTAGCACTATGTTCAGTCATGGGAACTGAGCTGTGAGCATTTAAGTTTGGACTCAGAGCAAAAGGCACCAGTGGGTCTTGTCCTGGGACAAGGGGGCTGATGCACTCCCCACTCCCCAGCTTCATGCCTCACCTCTGTCCTGTGTGCTCCTGTGACTCCAGCCTCCTTCATCCTGGGATGCCTCCTCTCTGTCTCCTGTGGTCACAACCACGCATGCGCCCCACTGGAGCCAACTCCTTCGGAAGCTGCCTCAATACCTCCAGCAGTGCCTGTCCTTTTGTACCTGTGAGCTGGGAACACTTCTATAGATAGCCAGGTCCCTGTCTCATCTTCCCATGAGGTCTACATGGTGGGATCTGTGTCTGATCCCTTTCGGGGAGCCCAGTGGAGCTTGGCCGGGTACTCAGCACGTGGGCTTCCCAGAGAGGAAACAGCACGTGCACAGGCACGGAGGTGCAATAGTGTCTGTGGCAGACTGAGCAGTTCAGTATGTGTAGTCTAAAGGGCAAGGTGTGTGGGTGGTGAACAGGTCTGCAGGGGAGTCCTGAAAGTTGACTGAGGAACTGGGCCTTTCCCTGAAGGGGATCAGAGCCAGGGATGCATTTTAAGGAGAGCAACACTGGGTGACCACATGTTGGGCTGTTGAGCATAAAGAAAATCAACACTGGGGAATGAAGGGGGCTGACAAGCCTCCCACCATGTCCCCAGTCCTATTCTTGATTCCTCTGTCCCTGCTGTCATGGAGAGAAGGACAAACTTATCTGACTGTTCAGAATCCAGGACCAGGCTGAGCCCGTGGCGCACTCGGAAGAGTGTGGCGCTGGGAGCGCAGCGGCGCTCCCGCCGCGGG
>NW_007745660.1:9261-10841 GCF_000696425.1 Galeopterus variegatus
CTGGCTTGCCCAGGAGCACCCCTTGGAAATTTGGGCTGGCTGAAGGGCCCACAGCTCGGTCGAGCTTCCCAGAGGGACGGCTCCACACCACTGTTATAAACAGGAGAAAAGTCACAGCAGAAAAGTCCACATTCCTGCATTGTACAGTCAGGAAACTCAGCAGCACTCCAGTGACCCCTAACCCACTTTGGGGACATCAATGCCACTTCTCTGACTCTCAACACAGCCTGATTCACAGGACTTCATTATCCCATTGGGGACCTCTTGGTGACAATTAACACAGGCCAGCAGAACCTAATATTCCCGTTGCTCCTTGTGAATGTGTTAGCCAGGGAATGTCAGTGTGGGGAGGGTGGATGCGATGCCTGTTTCTGCCCAGCACACGGCTCAGAGCCTTCGCTCTTAAGAACCACTTTTTTTTTCTTTCTTTTTTTTTGGTGGCTGGCTGGTAGAGGGATCCAAACCCTTGACCTTGGTGTTAACCACACTGCACTCTAATCAAGCTAACCAGCTAGCACCCCTTAGAAACCACTTTAATTTCTTGCTGTTGGGGGTTACCTTGTTATTCTCTGAAGTCACTTTTCCATTTAGTGTTTCTGATTAACTCCAAGTGCTACATTGCCACAAGCTGCTCAAACTATGCAGAGCCCCAATTCCATGCAGGGAGAATGCAAAACAGCAAAATATCTCAGATCCATCTTCCTGGAGCATGAGTTTTATTATGAAATTTGAAAGAAAGAGTAACTTACTAAGAACCGTCTCCCCTCCCCCAACCCCCCTCACTAGGAAGAAAAGGCAGAGAAGAGTGGGGGAGGGGAGAAGTGCCCAGGACACCAGTCCAGTCTCTGAAGTCTCCCCAGGCGGGGGCAGAGGGCCCCTCCTGTCTCCAGGCAGCTGCAGGCCATCCCTTCACCTCGCCTCTTACTCTGCAAAAGACTCCACGTTGGTGCTGGATCCGCTCTGTACCTGAGTCCTGTGTAGAGGACCCGCGGCAGTTTGTGCACCTCCCTGGAACGGGACAAAGGCCTCTGGGCCGGGCGTGCCGGGCACCCTGTGGCATGGACTTCCTGCGTGGCTCCCACTGTGGCCGGCCGAGTCCACACCCTGGCCAATGTCCAACACCACAGAGTCAGGACCTGTGGAGCTCAGCGTCTTCTTGCTCTCCATGAAAATGCAGGAAGACATCTGTAATTGACTGTGTTAGTTTTGAAATATACAATCCATCATCATTGACTGTCGTCACCTGCGGTGCTCTGACCAACAGTTCCCCATCCCTGCCTCACACCTCCACCCCCAGCCTCAGTGACCATCACTTACTCTCTGCTTCCATGAGTTCAGCTTTATCAGATTCCACAGATAAATGAGGCCATGCGGTGTTTGTCTTTCTGAGGTGATGGACGTATCATTTAGCAGATTTAACCATCCCACGTCATATACACGCACTGAAACATCACACTGTACCCTATGTGTGTACAGTTACGATGTGCCAGTTAAAAATAATAGTAATAAGGGGGCCGGCCCGTGGCTCACTGGGTGAGCGTGGTGCTGACACCACCAAGTCAAGGGTTAAGATCCCCTTA
>NW_007745660.1:11778-13251 GCF_000696425.1 Galeopterus variegatus
GGTCTCTATACGGGATCCGAACCCTCGGCGGGAGCGCCGCCACACTCCCAAGCGCCGCACTCTACCGAGTGCGCCACCGGGCCGGCCCATTACCAGTCATCTTTAAAAATAATAATAATAATAATAGTAATAATAAAATAAAAGGCAGGGAGCACTGCTTGACTGTCCCACATACCTGGTGTAAGTCCCTGCCTCAGTTGTCCACAGGTCTCATTGAATCATTTGCTGTCTCGCTCCACAGCAGGTCTTCTGGGCCGGCAAGAAGCAGAAGGTTCTCAGGAGAAGGTTGACAAACATCCTTGTGGCCTCTGCAGTTCCTGGCCCCTGCCATGGGGAGACGCTGAGGTCGCACCATGGGGCTGCCAAGTGTGGAGGAAGTGTCCCTGGGAGGATGGTCCCTGGGGTCCAAGGGCTCCATCCTGGTCCCCACCCTGCTGCCAGTGCTGGGCGTGCAGGAGGAGGCCACAGTGCCATGCCAGGGGGCTGTGCTGGGACTGGAGTACATGGTGTCAGGGGCATGTGTCGGGGGCAGGGGCTTCCCAGGGTTGCAGGAGCCCTTCACCCTGGGCTTCTCCTTGGCTGACACCGATTCCGGGATTTGGTCTTTCTCACTCCCCATGACCTCTGCTCGCTGCGGGTCCTGGGGAGCTGGGAGTGGCTCCGCGTACCACCTTAGTCTCTTCTCCTGACCCAAGGCGACCCATGGGTGGCCCATGAGGTGCTCAAGGGTGGGCCTCTTCCTGAGGTCGAGGGTCAAGAACATCTTCAGGAAGTTTTCCACAGATGACGAAAGGTCCAACGGTACTTTGATTCTTCCTCAAAGGACCTCCTTCTTCACCTCCCCAAACTTGTTCCCAACAAATGGCTCGGCTCCGGTGACCATGGTGTACAGAGTAACCCCCAGGCTCCACACGTCCACGGTGGGGCCATTGTACTTCTGGCCCTGGAAGCGCTCCGGGGCAGTGTACTGGGGAGTGCCACAGAAGGTGCCCAGCTTCTCGCCCACAGGGGCCCATCTGCTGAAGCCAAAGTCGGCTATTTTTAAGTTAAAGGCACCATCTACGAGCATGTTTCATGGCTTCAGGTCCCTGTGGACCAGGCCCCTCTGGTGACAGTACTGAATGGCGGACAGAATTTGGCAGAACTTGCCCCAGGCCTCTTCCTCCTCCATGTGGCCACGCTCTTGTTAAGTGGGCACACAGGTCTCCCCGGCTGGCACATTCCAGGATCGAGTATAGTCTCTATGGGGTGCTGACGACGTCGTACAGTTGTACGATGTTTCGGTGTTTCAGGGCCTTCATTGTGTTCACCTCATAGAACAATCTCGAGTCTGGAGTTGCTCTGCTGACCTGTGGGGATGACCTTCACGGCCACCACTGTCCCACTCAAAATGTGCTGGGCCAACTTCACCTTGGCAAAGCTGCCCTGGCCAATGGTCTTGAGGAGCCTGTAGCTCTCATGAGAGGCCTCCTC
>NW_007745660.1:13911-14486 GCF_000696425.1 Galeopterus variegatus
AAAAAAATTACAGTTAATGTTATTATAGAGATTATTACGTTCCTGAAACACTTCCATATTTGACATGTAGATTTAATATTTTTTTTTTCCTTTTTGTCTTTTTTCGTGACCGGTAATGGGATCGCAACCCTCGGTGTCGCGCCCACACTGCACTCAACCAGTGAGCGGACCAGTCTCTATATGGGATCCGAACCTCCGGCGGGAGCACCGCCGTGCTCCCAAGTGCTGCACTCTACCGAGTGCACCACCGGGCCGGCCCAGATTTAATATTTTGCACTCATAAATCTCTATGATGTAGGCAAGATGACCATATTTTACAGATGAGGTAACTGGGGCTCACTGCGTAAGTGACTTCTCCAGCTCACACTTGTAAATAGCAGAACATTGATTTAAGTTCAAGTAGTCTGACTTCAGAGCTCCCACGTATCAGAACTTTGTCTGTTAATATATTCTGAATATTTGGTCTGGCATTAAATAAGCCACAATAATGAGAGCACTGAGATGCTGTAAGGCAGTTCTGTACTTGTACAGGTTGATGCGGGGCCTCTCCATCTGCACCACCTGCCTGCTGAGTG
>NW_007745661.1:0-529 GCF_000696425.1 Galeopterus variegatus
AGGTAATATGTGAGGTGATAGATATTTCAATTAGCTTGATTGTAGTAATAATTTTACAGTGTATGTATATATCAAAACACCATGTTGTATAACTTGAATGTATACAATACAATTTTTATTCATCAATTATACCTCAATAAATTTGAACAAAAAGAAAGATAAAATGAGTGAAATCCTAAGGGACTTAGAGAATATCATCAACAGGCGAATATTTGCATTATATGAGTTCCAGAAGGAGAAGACAGAGAAAAATTGGGAAGAAGGAGAAAGCAGGGGGCATAAGCCTTATTTAAAAAACAAATGGCTGGGAAGTTCTTAAGTCTGGGGAAAAATGAACATTCAGAGTCACGAAGTCAAACAACCTCAGATAGGATTAACCCTAAGAAATCCACACAGAGATATATAATCATGCTGTCAAAAGTACAAACCAAAGAGAAAGTTTCAAAAGCAACAAGAAAAAAGTGATCACAGACGAAGAGCACCCGTAAGACCATCCATGAACTTATCAGCAGAGACTTTGTAGGTAAGA
>NW_007745661.1:5587-14485 GCF_000696425.1 Galeopterus variegatus
AAAAAAAAAAAAAAAAGGACAAAAAAAAATAGTAAAATAATGGTTGACCCAAACCTGTATTATACTAGGGTGACCCAAATATGCTAGATATACAGAATAATTGTCTATCAAACATCGCTGGAAAATATAGCAAGTTCTCATTTAAGATTTAATTGCAATTTTCATTCAACTAAGCTAAAACATTTTCTCTGTATTAACAATACTATTTGAGGGAATTGAGGACAAGTTCTCATTTTGATTTCAGTTTGTATAAAGTTCACATTGTTTAATTGGAAGTTTTCTATTTAAAATATTTTACATAAGTAAAAGTATAAGTAAGTATTAAAAATATAAGTATTTTAAAACTGAAGCTGATTGTATAAATCTCTTCAGGACAGCTTAGCCTGTATTTCCATAGGCTGCAGACTGCCCTAAGGATTTTGTTAGATTGTTTGTTTAATTTAAATAATTAAAAATAAGTAACTTGTGAACATTGTAAAAATGTCAAAATGTACAGAAAGATGCTAAGTGAAAAGTGATTTTCTTCCTCATCAGGTTATCTTGTATACCAGTGTCAAGGCAAAAATTGCACCAAAGTTAAACAGGCAAAATAGACTTTATTCAAGTCTTTTTATTTTTATTTATATTTGTGTACAGTGTGTGATAATCAAGTCCATATTATTAGCATGTTCATCATTACAAATCATAATTACTTTTTGTGTCTCTTACCCAGTTACTTCTCCCTATGTTCACCCCCCTCCCCTTCCCTATCTCTAGTAACTATAGGTCTATTCTCTTCTTCTAAAAATTCAACATTTTATTATGGCCTTTCCTTCTTTGATTCTTAGCTCTCACTTAAGTCTATGGCAATAGGTAAAGAGGTCAGAATCCAATCTAAGTTCGAATCCATCAGAAAAAGGACTGCAGAGATTTTTAGAGCTGAGATAAGGAAATTATAGGCCACCTGTGTTTGCTAATTGACCTAACCTAAGGAAAAAGTAAACATTCTCTTATCTTCAGGACAAGAGGTAGTTTTGCAAGCCACATACCTTCTCACAGAGACTGAGCAAGGACCACCATCTTCCCTTATGATTACATCTCAAAGGGATGTCTCCCAGGTCTTTGAGAAACATAGACCTAGGTTGGAAAAAAAACTGGAAAGAGACTCAAAAAATATTTACATCTCAAAAGGACAGAGAAAGAATTTGCAATTACAAGTTTTATAAATAACTGCTCTAAGAAAAGTGAGGTCAGTCCTCTAAAGTCAGGGAGAAGCCTATCTGTCCAAAGTTTAGTCAAGCTGAGGGAACCTTAAAGACCTCTTTGTCACCAAATACCCTCCCTTGCCACAGCTGCTGTCAGGTTCTTAGATATCTCTTTCCAGAGATGATCTATGCCTATTGAGTGTAGGTGTATTATACATTTTTTAATATATGAGCATTCCACAATTTGATTTTTTCTCTTTATAATATAGAAACATTCCTCAGAGATATTATGAGTTTGGTTCCAGACCACCCCCAAAACCAATATTGCAATAAAGTGAGTCACATGAATTTCTTGATTTCTCATTGCATATAAAAGTTATGTTTATACTATACTGTAGTCTGTTAAGGGTGCAATACCACAATGTCTAAAAAAAATGAGATACCTTAATTAAAAATACTTTATTGCTAATAAATGCTAACAATCATTTGAGCCTTCAGTGAGTAATAATCATTTTGCTGGTGGAGTGTCTTTCCTTGATATTGATGGCTACTGAATAATCAAGGTGGTGGTTGCTGATGGTTGGGGTAGCTGGGGCAATTTCTTAAAATAAGACAATGAAGTATGCCACATGACTGACCCTTTTTTTTCATGAAATATTTCTCTGTTGCATGCAATGCTGTTTGATAGCATTTTGCCTACAGAATAACTTTTTTCAAAATTGGAGTCAATCCTCTCAAATCCTGCCACTGCTTTATCAACTAAGTTTAGGTAGCATTCTAAATCCCTTGTTGTTATTTCAACAGTGTTTACAGCATCTTCACTAAGAGCAGCTTCCATCGCAAGAAACCACTTTCTTTGCTCATCCATAA
Organism: Galeopterus variegatus; assembly: GCF_000696425.1. Taxonomy (NCBI): domain Eukaryota; kingdom Metazoa; phylum Chordata; class Mammalia; order Dermoptera; family Cynocephalidae; genus Galeopterus; species Galeopterus variegatus. The sequence continues at coordinate 7,642 of NW_007745661.1, forward strand.
GAAGCAAATCCTCATTCATTAAAGTTTTATCTTGAGGTTGTGGAAGTTCAGTCACCTTTTCAGGCTGCATTTTTTCATTCTAGTTCTTTTGCTATTTCCATCACATTTGCAGTTTCTTCTTCTAACTTCTTGAACCTCTCAGAGTCATACATGAGGGTTGGAATAAATATCTCCCAAACTCCTGTTAATGTGATATTTTGACCTTCTCTGATGAATCATAAATGTTCTTAATGGCCTCTAAAATGATGAATCCTTTCCAGAAGGTTTTCTATTGACTTTTCCCAGATCCATCAGAGAAATCACTACCTATAGCAGTCATAGCTTTACGAAATGTATTTATTAACTAATATGACTTGAAAGTTGAAAGTACTCATTGATCCATGGGCTGCAGAATGGACATTCCGTTAGCAGGCATGAAAACAACATTAATCTCCTTGTACATTTCCATCAGAGCTCTTGGGTAACTAGGTGCATTGTCAATGAGCAGTAATACTTTGCAAGGAATCTCTTTCTGAGCAGTAGGTCTGAACTGAGGGCTTAAAATAGTTGGTAAACTATGCTGTAAACAAATGTGCTCTCATCCAGGCTTTGTTGTTCCATTCACAGAGCACAGGTAGAGTAGATTCAGCATAAATCTTAAGAATCTTAGGATATTTGGAATAGTAAATGAGCATTGGCTTCAACTTAATGTTACCAGCTGTGATAGCCCTTAATAGGAGAGTAAGCCTGTCCTTTGAAGCTTTGAAGATAGACATTAATTTCTCCTGCCTCGCTATGAAAGTCCTAGATGGCATCTTCTTCCAATAGAAGGCTGCTTTGTCTACACTGAAAATTTATTGTTTAGGGTAGCCACCTTTATATAATTCTAGCTAGATCTTCTGGATAGCTCGCTGCAGCTTCTATATCAGCATTTGCTGCTCCACCTTGCACTTTTATATTATGGAGATGACTTCTTTCCTTACACTTCAGGAACCAGCTTCTGTTAACTTCAAACTTTTCTTTTGCATCTTTCTCATCTGTCTCAGACTTCATAGAATTGAAGAGAGCTAGGGCCTTGCTCTGGATTAGGCTTTGGCTTAAGGGAATATTGTGGCTGGTTTGATCTTCTATCCAGACCACTACAACTTTCTCTATATGAGCAATAAGGCTGTTTTTCTTTCTTATCACTCCTGTGTTCACTGGAGTAGCACTTTTAATTTCCTTTGAGAACTTCTCCTTTGCATTCACAACTTGGTTAACTGGAACAAGAGGCCTAACTTTTGTCCTATTTCAGCTTTCAATGTGCCTTCCTCAATAAGCTTAATTATTTCTAGCTTTTGATTTAAAGTGAGAGATGTGCAACTCTTCCTTTTACTTGAACACTTAGAGGCTATTGTAAGGTGGTTAATTGCCCTAAATTTCAATATTGTTGTGTCTCAGGGAATAGGGAGATCCTTGGAGAGGAAGGGAGGCAAGGAAATGGTTAGTCAGTGGAGCAGTCAGAACACATACATTTTCTGATTAAGTCTGCTGTCTAATACAGGCATGGGTTGTGGGTCACCAAAACAATTACAATAGTAACATCTAAGCTCACTGATTACGGGTCATCATAAGAAATATAATAATAATAATAATAATAATAATAATAATAATAATAATAATAATAATAATAATAAAATTTGAAATACTGTGAGAATTGACAAAATGTGACATAAAGACACGAAGTGAGCACATGCTGTTGGAAAAATGGCTCCAAACAGACTTGCATAGTGCAGAATTGCCACAAACCTTCAATCTGTAAAAAATGCAGGATCTGTGAAGTGCAATAAAGTGAAGTGCAATAAGGAAAGCTATACCTGTATCTTGAAGACTAGTATTATAGTAAGTAGTACACAATTGATTATAAATAGTATTCTATTTTTTAGATGTACTGATGTATTTTAATAGTTCTCAAGTCATAGACATTTAGGATGTTTTTAGGCTTTTGCTATAATCAGTAGTGTTTCACATTGGAGCGTGTTTTGTTTTGCATGCAAGAGCATATTTCTGCAGGATAAATTTCTAGAAATGGTATTACTGTGTCAAAAAGATGCATTTCAAATTTCATAGCTGTTGCCAAATTGCCTTCTCTAGATGTTGTACCAATTTAGGCTTATACTAACCTTTGCAAACACAATATGTTATAAAACATTTTGACCTCTGTCAATGTGGTAGGTAAAGAGCAGTGCCTTTTGTACTTTTTATTTGCATTTTATATTATGAGCAACCATACTGTCAGTACACAGACATTCAGATTCTTCAATGGGTTTATTTTTAGTTGCTAAGCAGAAATAGTTTGCTGTGATTAAATACCTATTACTGATAAAATGTCCAAATTGTGTCAGGAAAAATGTCAAAAATTATTAAGTGATTAAAGTACATTCTCCTTTTAAGAAAACCATCAAGAGACAGAAGGTGAAAGACAACCTCAGATAAAGAAAATCTTCATCATTTTCTTTTTTCTAGTCTCTACAGATTTTCATCATCATGTTTTATATTCAAACTATTCCCACATTTTCTTTTTCAGTGTCTTTTCTGATTCTTGCTTGTACTATGGGTAAGGCTAGGAGCTTAGAATATTTGGGTAAAAGAGAGTTTTTAAAGAAATGATTATTAAAAATTCTACATATCGTTTTTCTTGAATGACCTAAGAAAAGGAGTAAGGTAAGAAGAAGTACTATTTATGTAAGATCTAATTGAATTTATTTCTCTATATAATGTTATTTCATTTAATTTCCAAGACAAATTTCCAGATAGGAGATGTCATCCCCATATACATATGTGCAACCTGAGGTCAAAGAGGACCAGAGTTGGGCAGGATTACTCAGCTAATAAATGGAGTTGGAATTGGAGTCCTTTTTCATCTCGCTGCAAAGCCCTGCTTCTTCCATGTGGCACATTTTCTCTGCCTATGTCATGCTATATAGAAAAAATCAGTCCAGTTCCTTATCAGTGTCATGCTATCCCAACTCAGAAAGGTCATTTTAGCTTTTCAGAGTTTTTCTGCAGTGAACACACGTAGACATTCTGGAAATCCAATTGGGTACATATGAAAAAGTGAATAATGTTAGTTTGGATTATTCAAATGGATTATTTGGATTTTTCAAATGGATTATTTCAAATAGGCAAGAAAAAGAGTATACATGTAACTCACTGAGAGATAACCTACTTTGTTGACCTTCTAGTTGCAACTGCTTTTAGCCTGTCTTCCTCAGGGAATTTCAATAGAAGATATCCACAAAACAGTATAGAGAATTTTGACTCTGTGTTGAAGAAGCAGGCCTTTTATTAATTGAACTATTTATTTTTTCCATAAGACATTTCGGTATTATGTAAAGAAGCATGTTGTCCTAGCCTGAATTCTCTAGAATGTGATTTCTTTAGAATGTTAACAAAGGTTGTTTGAAAAATGATGGCATGATTATGTAAATTTGAGAAATCATGAGGTAAAAAAGTAGGCAGATTAACTTCTTGAAACTTTAATATCCTTAACACATGCTACAAGCTTCAGGAGGGTTTTGGAATGGTGAGTTTCCCAATCACATTTAACCACAGAATTTCCTTTAATTGAGCACCTTATGGGATTAATTCAAGGAGTCCACTGGGAAATGTTGGCATGAACAAGGACTGTGTATCCTAACATGGGTACCAAGATATGACCCAGTTTATACAATGATGTTTAGGTTTATTGGTTTCTGAAGTGTAGCGTGCCTGCAAGTTTTCAGGAACTTTTGGACTTCCTTATTTCTCAAGTCTCTCACTCACTAAGATCCACCATGCTCAGCTGCCTGACTGCCATTCTGTGGCCAGAAGTCACTCTGCTATACTTAATGCTGAAGAATAGCAAGGTTAGTGATCATCCACTATTATATTTGCCAGCAGATCCCTGCAACCCAGAACTGTTTGTGGTGTAGATGAAGGACAAATTACTTCTATGGGATTGCTACATTTTTACCTAGCAAAGTTACTGAAATGTCACTATGACAAGGAATTTCATACTAATACATATCCCTTTCCCCCCAAATTTCTATAAACTATTTTATTCCAAAACATTAGAGCTAAATGACTGTCAGTTAGCTGTAGGTAGTGAATTTTGCAGTGCACCACCCAAACCTCCCTTTTGGATGAGGCACTTGTCTCCAAACTTCTGGGTGTGTTGCCTGTTAATAACTCATCACTGAGTGCCTCTCCAGCAAGTGGCCTCAACAGCAGGGAGCAGCGTGACCAAAGGGAGCAATCCACATTCAATGACTGGTGATTCGGGATACAAAGGCCGAGCCCCGGCCTCAATTCTGGGCAACTCTAAAGGGCCAGTGTAGCTCCAAATTTTCCTGTGAGTTAAACTTGGGCTTTTATTAAGCTTATCATGATTTAACTGCTTCTTCTGTCTGATCTGACTTCATTCTCTTAGCAGGTGTTGGTCCCTAGAACCTCGCTCAATCAACTCCCTGCACACAAATATATGTCTCACAGACTGTTTCCTGATAGATCTCACTTAAGGCAGAGTATTTTGTAGAAGAATATAGGCCTGCATGGTGCTCATGAGCATGGAAGAAGAATGGACCTTGTAAGGCTGAGTTTGCATCTGCTTGTGCTTATTGAGGCAAAGATGTAATCTAAACACCTGATAGTAATATCCATTTAAAACGCAGCAACCAGGGCCAACCCCGTGGCTCAATCGGGAGAGCATGGTGCCACGGGTTTGGATCCTATATAGGGATGGCTGGTGCGCTCACTGGCTGAGCGCAGTGCAGATAACACCAAGCCAAGGGTTACAATCCCCTTACCAGTCACAAAAAGAAAAAAAAATGCAGCAACCAAAATGCTTTTGTGGAGAAAGTTTACTCCTTGTTTCCAGTTCTCTAGAACATGGTTTCTTTAGAATGTTAAGAAGGCTTGTATGAAAAAGGATGGCATGAGTTCACCACTGAGTATGTCTACTTTGAGTCCAGGGGGAAGCTGGAGAAAATAAAAAATTAAGTATATATAGTGCAGTAGATTGAATGTCCCTCAAGCTCTTTGAAGCTTAATCTCCAGCATAACTGTTGAAGGTGGGAAATCCTGTTATGATAATTGAAAGATGGATCCTTGAAGAGGTGATTAAGTTGATGGCTTAATGCTGGTTGTGTGGGTGTTGTTCTTTTTTTAAAATTTATTTTATTAATTTTATTTATTGAATCAAAATTGATTATACATATTTTTGGGGTTAAACATTTAGATACATTTATCAAATCAATATTACTAGCATATATATATTGTTACAAATCATAATTATTCTTCATGCCTCTTGTCCAGTCTCTCCCCAACCTCCTCCCCCTCCCCTTTCTAATCACCTTAGACTTCTTCTCTCCTTTTGAAAGGATAATGGTTACTCTGTTGATTTCTTGCCTAGATGATCTGTCCAACTCTGAGAGGTGTGATCAGTTCAACCCCCAATATTATCACAGAGCAGATGCTTCTTCTGTCACTTTGAAATGGGCTTTGTGGTAGAGAGACATCCTCTTCTTTTCTTTATCTGTGCTGGTGACTCTTCTTGTGTCAATGCACTCCAGTGGTTGGCTGACCATCTGTGTGGTGGTTGTGGTGTCTAGCTGCTTTTGCAGCAGCCATGGTTATTGTGGTGGCTGTAGTAGGCCACCCACATGGAGGTGATGTTTATGGCATGCTCCTTGGTGCTGGTGGTGTGCCTGGTTGTGAGGTGTGTCTGGTCCGTGGCTCCATGCCTTGGGACCTTGGGTGGCTCTGAGGTGCTAGCATGGTGTGCCTGGTTGTGGGAGAGGGGTCCGGACCCCTTCTCCATGCCTCAGGTTCCCAGGCAGGCCCCGAGGCACTAGTGTATCATGCCTGGATGTGGGAGTGGGGTCCGTCGCTGGCTCCAAGTCCCCAGTTCCCAGGCAGGCCACCAAGGCGTTGGTGGTGTGCCTAGGCCAAAACTAACTTTTTGTCCTTTGCTTACTTCTAAAACAGGGGAACTTCCTGTGGGAACCAGTGCTTGAACTATGTGGTTGAGCTAAATTGCTGCTTTGCTGCCGTTTCCCTAGGGAAGGCTTTTTGTGCAGCTCAGTGTTCAATGGTTGATCTTAATAGGTACTTCTGGCTCTCCAGAGACCCAGTGGATCTGGGTTATGTATTAACTCTGATCTGTGCCTGAGTTTTTTCATCAAACTGCACCCCATTCAATTCTGCATTCCCAAACTGTCTTCTCTGAGTGGTCCAGTGCTGATTGGGGGACGGATTGGCTGTCCTTGCTGTGTCCCAGTGTTCTCCTGGTGGATCTGTCTCCCCCACCACCTGTGCTCCAAACACTTCCCATGGGACGGGCCCTGTGCTGGTCCCTTGTGTTGACTCACTGGCCTCTGAATGACTCCCTTTTTCCAGTTGTTCTGGGTCCTCGCTCCTGCATGGGTCCATGGGAACCCTATTAGTGGTCTTGCTGTCCTGGGGACTGCCAAGGCCCTCTTCTCCCCTGCTGACTCCAAGTAACTCCATCTGAAGGGCATAGCTGCAGCTTCTGCTGGCTCCTGCTCCATGTGCTCTGCAGTTCCAGCATTAAAGCGATCGTGGACCGAAATGCTCCAAGCAGTTTTTTCTTTCTCTTATTGTGGTTTCTCCTGCCTTCATAAATTCTGTAGGTCTCTCCTCCTCTTCCCCTGAGCTCCAGAAGCCCTAACTTGGCTGATGTTACATTTTTATAGTTGTAAATTGGTTGATTTGTGGGAGAGAGTGACCCTGAGAACCAGCTATTCTGCCATCCTGACCAGAACCCGTGGGCATGGTTCTGAGGGCTCTTTTAAAGCTCCTTTTAAGAGAGCACCTGAGAGTCTCT
>NW_007745662.1:0-1053 GCF_000696425.1 Galeopterus variegatus
ATAATAATAATTGAATACTTTTTTTCTAATATAGGTCTACTATTGAGAAGAATGTAATTATTTTTTTAAGGAGTGGATAATGTTTTACTTTATTGGGAATCACAGTTAGTGTTCCATATCATCAAAGTCATTGCAAATGTTCACTGGTTAGTATTTATCTGTAGTGAGATTTGATATATTTCATCCTTAAAAATGTCTTTTCACACAAATAAGAACTGCCAAATGCTGATATAAATTTATGAATTTAATTGCAGATATTCATCACATGAAAAGGATATTTTAGAATTCTATTAGATTCTTCTCCTGATAGTTTTAGCATGTTGTACATTGCAGATGAATAACTTCCAGTAGAAAGTTTCACGGAAGCTCCTCAATTGCACAGTTAAAAGCATTTCAAAATATGGAAATTTTCTTTGCTCTTGCATAGAGGTCCAGAAAATACTGCTGGAACTGTAGTTTGAGCTTAGAAATTATATCCACTGCAAAATTGTATAGGAATAAACATCTCACTTCTTGCTTTAACTTCTGACATCACTGCAAATTCATAAAGTACCTTGACATTATTTGTGATCCAGATAACATTAGTTGTCAGAATGACTCTACAGCAATGTTGGTTTTACACATGAGCTCTGTTTTGCTTTGTAAGTTTAGGTTTAATTCATTAAAAAAACGCTGTCAAGCCTGTAGCAAAAACTAATTTCCAAAGCCATGTAGTGTTCCATAATAGTGGTTGAGAGTAGTTCTTCTCATTCAAAAAAATTTTAATCTTGACCCTAAAACTTTACCGCTGCCTGAGCCATCAAACTGCTATGTGCTAAAACAAGTCAAGACATTCAGATTTTATTTCTAATAACATTTTATGAAACTGACAATGTTGAGTCTACAAGAGCAAGTGAAATTTAACGTTGACACTACTGGTTCAATAACATGAGATATTCAAAATTTTTCTGCATAGTACCTGCTGATGATAATAAAATAAACAGCCATACATTTTAAACATTTTGCATTTTCACAAGTTTTGAAAATTTGTCCAGCTAAGACTTTCTGCTCCAC
>NW_007745662.1:2632-3279 GCF_000696425.1 Galeopterus variegatus
AAAGCCTATGTCTGTAGTTGGCTATACTGTCTGAGTTTGTGTAAATACGCTCTATGATATTTACACGAGGACAAAATCACCTAAGGACACATTTCTCAGAACATATCCCCATCATTAAGAAACACATGATGATATTTAACTTACCATCAGTAAACAGCTTTCCTTGCTTGGCCATTTGGAAACTTACTTTGCTTGTAGCCTCATTTTCTTTGTTTATTTTTGTAAAGAAATTTTGCTGTGATGAGACATTCCATTCTAAATTTTCAGATATTTTAGGCCATTGCTCTCCTGTGAGTCTGGAACGTTGTGATGAGTGCTTAGTCTGGTTATGATGATGCATATTGTAACTTTTTTAGCACAACTATAGTGTCATTTTATCATAATTCTTTGCCATCTAATTCAGCACTCTACTGCACCTTAAAAGTGTGACATTCAAAGCCCACTTTTTCCTTCCTTTTTGTTTTCTTTTGACATGAGGGGTATGAATTGGGTAATAAAATAAATAAATAAAATGTGATGTGGTGACACATATGGCACTTGAGTCATAAATGAGTTCGCTGTGATTTGTGATGTGCTGAGTGGCAGCAGGAATCATGAGAGTCACGTATGGTAAGGTGTAGCTATCCAACTCTCTGCCATTGTGGCCC
>NW_007745662.1:4949-5770 GCF_000696425.1 Galeopterus variegatus
AGTAACACAGAGTGCTGGAAACTCCTAATTCCTTCTGGAACCTCAGTGCACTTCATATATGAGCTGTGTCAAATCACCATGCATCCCAGAAGGCAGCATCCCATGACTTTCCCTCTGCCTAGAATATTCATTCCTGCTGTCCTTCCGATGAAAAGCTAGTCTTCTTCCAAGGTAAGCAAGTACAGGGGCCCCTAGACCCCCTTAAGACAAATAATGATTCCTCTTTCCATGCTGCCACTGAAGCCCATGCTGCTTACCTTTAGTTTTGCACTAGTCACAGTGAATTGCAACCGTCTGCTTACATTTGTCTCCTCTGTTCGGCTTTGACCTTCTGGGAGACAAGGCTCTATCTCTTTTATCTTTGTCTCACAATTGCTTACAACAGTTCCTTGGCACATAGGAGACACTGGACGAATATCTGTTGATTGAATAAATGAATAATTGAATGCTGTCAGCATCTTTCTGGAGTCCTGAGCTGTTGAAGAAAGCTTAAGAGGTGGTCCACCTCCAACTCTATAATGACAGGTAGCTTTGATACAACACTTTACAGCTTATGATACTCTTTCATGCACATAAATCCATCTAGTTTTTCTAACAACTCTAGACAAAGGAAGTATTATTATGGCCATTTTAATATAACTTTTAAAAAGAAGTTTAAAAACATTATGAAACCTAGCCAAGGACACACAGTTATTAAAATTGGCAGATATGGGACTAGAACCCAGCCTCAGTGAAGACTAGTCCACTGTACTTCCTTCAATAATATTTGCTCTGTCAGACCACGAGTGCCGTGCTGTTAGGCTCCTCTCCTACCTCGCATC
>NW_007745662.1:10868-14482 GCF_000696425.1 Galeopterus variegatus
GCCAGCAGAAGCCACAGCTGTGCCCTTCAGATGGAGTTACCTGGAGGCGGCAGGGGAGAAGAAAAACCCAGGACAGCAAAACCACTAATAGGGTTCCCGTGAACCCACGCAGGAGCAAGGAGCCAGAACAACTGAAAAAAGGGAGCCATTCAGAGGCTGGTGAGTCATCGCAAGGGACCTGCACAGGGCCCGTCCTGTAGGAAGTGTTTGGAGCACGGGTGCTGGGGGAGCCAGGCCCACCAGGGGAACACTGGGACACAGCAAGGACAGCCAATCTGTCCCCCAATCAGTGCAGGACCACTCAGAGGAGACTGGTCAGACTGCATGGGGTGCAGTTGGATGAAAAAATTCAGGCCCAAATCAGAGAATCTACACAACACAGCTCCACCAGGTCTCCGGAGAGCCAAAAGTACCTATAAGGTCAACCATTAAATCCTGAGCTGCACAAAAAGCCTTCCCTAGAGAAACAGCAGCAAAGCAGCAATTTAACTCAACCACACAGCTCAAGTACTGATTCCCACAGGAAGTTCCCCCATTTTAGAAGTAAGCAAAGGACAAAAAATTAGTTCCAGCCCAGGCACACCACCAGCACCTTGGGGCCTGCCTCAGAACCAGAGGCTTGGAGCCAGGGACCAGACCCCACTCCCACAACCAGGCACACCACACCAGTGCTTCAGGGTCCCTCCCGGGGACCCAAGGTATGGATCCGGGGGCTGGACCCCCCCCCTCCCATAACCAGGTACAGCATGCCAGCACCTCGGGGCCCACCCGGGGACCCAAGGCATGGAGAATGGGACCAGACCCCCCTCCCACAACCAGGCACACCATGCCAATGCCAAGGAGCATGCCAAAGACATCACTTCTATGTGGGTGGCCCACCACAGCCACCACAATAACCATGGCTGCCACAAAAGCAGCTAGACACCACAACCACCACACAGGTGGTCTGCCAACCACTAGAGTGCACTATCACAAGGAAAGTCACCAGCAGATATAAAGAAAAGAAGAAGATGCCTCTCTCCACAAAGCCCATTTCAGAGTGGCAGAAGAAGCATCTACTCTGTGATAATATTGGGGGAACTGATCACACCTCTCAGCATTGGACAGATCATCTAGGCAACAAATTCACAGAGTAACCATTATTCTTTCAGAAGGAGAGAAGAAATCTAGGGTGATTAGAGCAGGGAGTGGGGAGGGAGTAGGGGGTAGGGGGAGATTGGACAAAAGGCATAAAGAATAATTACAATTTGTAACAATATATATGCTAATAATATTAATTTGATCAACATGTGTCAATGCTGAACCCCAAAAATATGTATAATCAATTTTGATTCAATAAATTAAAAATTTTTTTAAAAATCTTAGAGTTAATTCAGAGTTTATGAAATGGAGATTTAGATCCCACCTGATAGAGGAATTTTAGCATTTATGGATTAGATTGTAGTGATTATTCAGATGTAATGAACAGAACAGGAGGAAGCCAAAATCAATCTTTTTAACAAGAGTTACTATGCTGCTTTCAAGCTTTTGCTTTTCATCGAATATACATTTGGGTTTATTTTCCCCAAAAATGAATTAATTCACCATTTCACGGTTTAAAACATTTTCTTTTCTGCACAGCTTTCTGACCTCTGAACTTGTTTTTATTCCTTGCCTGCCATTATCAAGGATGTTTGCCTAAAACAGGTCCGCTGACACAAATTTATACATACCAAATTTGGGTTTATTCTGGAGGTCAGAAGCTTCTCTTCTTTAGGGAGGCCACACAGCAAAGCAGTTAAAAATAAAAACTAACAAACAAACAAAAACTGGGGTTTGGAATCAGCAGCCCTGGTTCTGGTTCTCACTACTCTCCAATGTGACTTTGTACAAGTTACTTGATCTCTCTATGCCACAAGTTTTTTCATTTAAAAAAGCAAGATAATAAAAAAATCTATGTAATAAGAGTATTTATGGAAAGTATGCATAAAGCAAATGTACTTCACAGGGCCTGGTTTTCCAAAGCCTTGCAGTTTCAAATATTGACCTTACAAAAAATAGGAAATTTTCCCCAGGCTATTGAGTGTCTGTTGTAAGATAAAGAGTTGTAACACAGCAAGGCTGCTGGTTCAAAGACAGACGTTACTGATTGATATGTAAAGATACTGGGAAGCAGCTGTAGGGAGAAGGAATGTTTGCTAGAATCAAGCTTTTGTTAGTTGATCGACTTAATTGCATGTTACCAGCTTCTATTGTTAAACTGTATTTAGCAAAAACCCCACCTATGTCTCTTCCTCTAACTTGCTGTTCTAGAGAATAAATGCAGGAATAGAACCCCAATTCATGGTTAATTTCCCAAATGGAAGGACTGCCTTCTTGAGGATTTGGGGAAATTAATCCCTTTTTAAGGCTTCTCACTACTTAGAAGAGATAGGCTTTGAGTAATCTTTGGTGGCTCCATCACCCAGGGGAGAAGGGGTGACAAATCCATGGGAGACAAAGCAACATATTTATAAATAGTAAATTTGATAATGCATATATTATTCACTTAACAGTAAGCTTGGCATGTATTATGCTCATTATTTTGTTAAATATTATATATAACTCCTCTTCAAGATTTTTCTGAGTAGCATAATAATAATTACATTTATTAAACATATTCCCTTGGGCTAGATACTACTCTGGAAATTTTATATATATCATTTCATTATTTTAAACCCCTTCAAGGTTGATCTTATTTTTATCAGTTTTGCAAATGAAGACATGTAGTGCAGTTTTAAGAGTACAGTTTTCAGAGCCAAAGAGACCTGAGTCCCATTGCTGATTCCATAATTTATTATTAATAAGAATTTGGGCCAGCTATTTAATCTCTTTTGGTCTTAGTTTTCTCATCTGAAAAATGGGTCACACTAGTCACAAGCTTATATGGATTTTGTGGGAAGTGAATGTGACATAAATATAAACTACGAAGCACAGCTCCTGGTGCATAGTAAGCATCAACAAGTCTTAGCTATTTTCATTATTTTCACAAGGAAATTGAGCCTTCAAGAGAATAAGTAGTTTGCCTAAGGAAGCATAGCTGTTAAGTGTCAAAGCCAAGATCGAAGAGCAGGTCTAAGTCCAAAGTCTGTGTTCTTTCTTGGCTATAAGTTGAGTAAGCAAACTTGTTCCTGTCATTCTGAACACTGAAAGCTTGTTTCCCTGCCCTTACTGGTGCGTACAAATTAACTAATAGATTGTGGTCTCTTAGCTACCATATTCACTTAATCTATCAGCTGCCTTTTTTCCCCTAAGGGTCATTACTTATATCTTACAAAGTCATCTATCTTAACTCCAGGACTGTAATAAAAAGGTGGATAAGTGACAAGCCATGGAGATAAATATGTGAGGACAAGAATTGGCTGTCCTCACACAAAATCCAGCATCTTAATAAAAGTGCTATGAATGTGCTGCAAAAGCAAGAGCTTTTCTACTTATTAGAACATTATCCTCCAAATAGGGCTTTTCTTCTTGTTAATGTTTTTATGCACTAATTGAAGTAAAGGCAGGTCAGTACTGAACACGTTATCACGAGCTATTTATTTCAAATACATATATATATATATATATATATATATGTATATATATATATCTCC
>NW_007745663.1:0-6068 GCF_000696425.1 Galeopterus variegatus
GCAGGAGCGCCGCCACGCTCCCAAGCAGTGCACTGTAGCAGTGCGCCACCGGGCCGGCCCGGGAATTCCCCTATTTGACTTCTGACTTTATTCAGAGACCCTTGTTTCAGTTTACTGTTGGGGTGTTCATACCTTAGACCCCAACACTTCTATTATACCCATCTGATTTTAATACCCTCTTTCATTCCTCACACCTGCAGGATTACATTTCTTGCTTTCAATCTTTGCTCTTCATTTTGAATTAGAAACTTCGATTTTTGAACTTTGGTCGAAAGATACAAAATATCAGTTAGATAGGAAGATAAGTTTAAGATATCTATTGTACACCATGATGACTGTAGTTATAACAATATGTAGTATAATAGAAAACTGTTACGAGAGCAGATTTTTGGTGTTCTCACCATAAAAAAAATAAGTATGTGAGGTAATACATATGCTAAAATTAGCTTGATTTATCCATTGCACAATATATACATATATCATACACCATAAATATATATAATTTTGTCAAATAGAAATGCAACAAATGTTAAAAAACTGCATTTTTTCAAATCTAACATTTCTATGTTTTTGTAGTAGTAGATGTGTGAGTTTCCTATGTCAGTTCAGCTTATCATCTTGACTAGAAGTTTCTATTTAATATTTCTAAACCTCAGTTTTCTTATCTGCAACACTGGGATAAAGATGACATCTACGTTGTAGGGTTGTTGTGAGGATTAAATGAGATAATAAATTTAAAACACTTACTTACCAGACACATAGTGATTGCTCAGTGTATGGTACTATCATATAAATAAGCTGCTGTATTTTCTGCCAAATTTCAGATACTCAATTTATCACTATAATCTATAATTATGCTTATTAGTTTGAATTTTCATCTCAGATCCATTCATGATTGGGAACCCATATTAAGAATTGGGAGGCCTTAATAAATAGTGACAGAACTATTTAAATATCTTTGCAATCTACAGGGCACAGTTGTTTTGAGAGTCACTGACATATAGGCTTTGAGTAGGATAGTGGTTCTCTATCAGGGGTGATTTTGCCACCAAAGGGACATTTGGCAATGTCTGGAGACACTTTTGATAGGCATGACTTGAAATGGCAGAAAGCTACTGGCACCTAGTGGGTAGAAGCTAAGGGTGCTGCTAAACACCCTAAAGTGCCCAGGACAGCCTCTCACAGCAAAGAATTATCCTGCTCAGAATTTCAGTGATGCTAAGATCAAGAAACCCTGGACTAGGTTATTAAACCTCTTAATGTTTCAAATTCAATTTATTTTCAAACTATTTGTCTCAAAAAGGTATTGTGAATTATACTGTTCATTCAGTTAATAATAGTATGTTGATTATGAGTTGGTGATCAAGGACGTCAATCTGAATCAAGGGGAACCTTTCACATAACCCAGGATTTATACAGTAGTGCAGGATGAAGAGGAAATTCACACATTTTCATAGCAAAGAACAAAAAGGAAAATGTTAACAAAAAGAACACAACAATGTCAATAATACAACAACAACTCACATACAGACACTTCTACATACACATAAACACATAGCCACACACACAAAAGTGGATGGGGTTAGGGTGAGGCTATTAGAGAGAATGTGAGAAATTAGTTACGGGTGTTCAGATCCTGGAGTGGATTGCATCTAACATTTAACTGCTAAAATTTCTGGATCTGTTATGAGTATACAATTGAGCTCCTCCAGAAATGGATACATTTCTGGACACATACAAACTACCAAGACTGAACCAAGAAGAAATAGAGAACCTGAACAGACCAGTGAACAAGCAATGGGATTGAAGCAGTAATCAGCAGTTTCCCAACAAAGAAAAGCCAAGGACTGGATGGCTTTATGGCTGAATTCTACCAGACCTTTAAAGAAGAATTGATACTAATTCTCTTCAAACTATTACAAAAAGTTGAAACAGAAGCCATTCTCCCAAGCTTGTTCTATGCGGCCAGCATCACCCTGATACCAAAACCAGACAAAGATACAACAAAAAAGAAAACTATAGGCTGATATTTCTGATGAACATAGATGCAAAAATTCTCAATAAAATATAAGCAAATACAGTACAGCAACACATAAAAAAAAATTATACACTATGATTAAGTGGGATTTATCCCAGGGATGCAAGGATGGTTCAACATACACAAGTCAATGAATGTGATATCCCACATCAACAAAACCAAGGACAAAGACCACATGATTAGCTCAATAGATGCAGAAAAAACATTTAACAAAATTCAACTTTCCTTCATGATAAAGGTTCTCAGCAAGTTAGGTAGGTATAGAAGGAAAATATCTCAACACAACAAAAGCCATATATGACAAACCCACTGCCAATGTCATGCTGAATGGGGAAAAGCTGAAAGCTTTTCTCTTAAGAATGGAAACAAGACAAGGATGCTGACTCCCACTGCTCCTATTTAACATAGTATTGAAAGTACTAGCCAGAGCAATCAGGCAAGAGAGAGAAATAAAGAGCATCCAGATTGGAAAAGACAGTCAAATTGTCCCTGTTTGCAGATGATATGATCCTATATATTGAAAAGCCTAAAGTTCTACAAAAAAACTTTTAAAAGTTGATAAACTATTTCAGGAAAGTTTCAGGATACAAAATCAACACCCAAAAATCTGTGCCATTTTTATATTCCAATAACAAACTAGCAGAAAAAGAAATCAAGAAAGCTAATCTATTTACATAGTCACCCCCAAAATAAAATACCTAGGAATAAATTTAACCAAGGAGGTGAAAGTTCTCTACAATGAGAACTACAAATCGCCATTGAAAGAAATTAAAGAGGACACAAAGAAATGTAAAGACATTCCATGCGCTCGGATTAGAAGAATTAAAATTGTGAAAATATCCAAACTACTCAGAGTGATCTACAGATTCAATGCAATCCCCATCAAAACACCAATGGCATTCTTCACAGAAATAGAAAAAACAATCCTAACATTCATATGGATCAGCAAGAGACCCTGATAGGCAAAGCAATCCTGAGCAAAAAAATTAAAGCTGGAGGCATATAACTACCTGGCTTCAAATTATATTACAAAGCTATTACAACCCAAACAGCATGGTACTGGCATAAAAAACAGATATTTGGACCAATGAAACAAAATAGAAAACCTGGGAATCAACTCACATACTTGTAGCCAACTCATCTTTGACAAAGGCAACAAGAACATATATTTGGGAAACGACTGCCTCTTCAATAAGTGGTGCTGGGAAAATTAGACATCCATATGCAGAAGAATGAAACTGGACCTGTACCTCTTATCATATATCAAAATCAACTCAAAATGAATTAAATACATACAAGACTTGAAACTATAAAACCCCTAAAAGAAAACATAGGGGAAATACTCCAGAAAGTAGGACTAGGCAAAGACTTTCTGAATATGGCCCCCAAAGCACAGGCAACAAAAAGAAAAATAAGCAAATGGGATTATATCAAACTAAAAAGCTCTGCACAGCAAAAGAAACAATTAACAGCAAAAAGACAACCTACAGAGTGGGAGAAAATATTTGCAAATTATGCATTTGACAAAGGATTAATATCCAGAATATACAAGGAATCTAACAACTTAACAGTAAAAAACCCAAATAACCCAATTAAAAAATGGGCAAATGGGCAAAGGAGCTGAATAGGCATTTCTCAAAGGAAGATATACAAATGGCCAACAGACACATGAAAAAAAGTGCAACATCATTCAGCATCAAGGTAATGCAAATGAAAACCACATTGTGATATCATTTCACCCCAGTTAGACTGGTTCTTACGAAAAAGAGAATAACAAATGCTGGAGAGGATGTGGAAAAAGGGGAACTCTCTTACACTGTTGGTGGGACTGTAAATTTGTACAGCCATTATACAAAACAGTATAGATGTCCCTCAAAAAACTACAGATAGAATGGCCATACTATCCAGCAATTACACTGCTGGGTGTACACTGAAAGGAATGGAAATCATGTCAAAGGGATACCTGTTCCCCCATGCTTATTGTAGCTTTCTTTTACAATAGCCAAGAGTTGGAACTAACATACATGTTCATCATTAGATGACTGGATAAGGAAAATGTAGTACATATACACAACTGAATACTACTCTGCCACTAAAAAAATGAAATACTGCCATTCACAGCAACATGGATGATCTTAGAGAAACTCTTAAGTGAAATAAGCCAGGCACAGAAAGAAAACATGATCTCACTCATAAGTGGGAGCTAAAAAATAAACAAACAACTTTAAAAAGGAAAGAAGATACAACAATCACAATAATACTATGTACTTTTAAAAGGAGAGAAGAGAACTGAGGTTACCAGAGGAGGGGAAAAGGGAGGGAGAGGGGGCGAGGGAGGAATTAGTAAAGGGATATGGAAAACAATTATATTGTATAAGGTTGAACATATAATTATTGTGATTTGAGCATCACATATTGCACACATGTGTTGATATTCAACTCTGTACCCAACAGATATGCACAACCATGTTGCAATAAAAAATAAATAAAATAATAAAAAAATAAAAATTGAGCTCCTTCAGGAATCCATCACTCTTCCCTAACTCTCTGAAGTCTCTTTTTTTCCTTTAGTCATTTTCACTGTATTTTAAACTGTATTTTAATTTTCTTGACATCTTTGAAGGCAAGTATCTTGTCTTGTTTATTTTTGAATCCACATCATCAAGCATGGAGCTTGATACATAGAAGACACTCAATAAATGTTTCAATGAAGAATGAATAGGTGAATGACTAACACTTATGCCTAGGTTTACCAACATTTCTAGTGATGTTTAAGGATATGCACCCTAACTAAGCTAGGCATTGTAGAATGCAGTGAATAGCTATAAAGTGGAAGAGAAAATGTAAGGACAGATGGAAGCCCAGCCTCAAATGACATGACGGAGCTGTGCAGGGATGGAAAGCAATGTCAGCAAAGTAAAAATTTGACATACGGCAATCCAAAATGAAATTTGAACAAAGACTGAAGTAATTCCTGCTGTCTCAGACTCAGACAAACATCACTAGTCTCTGCAAATAGCAATGGCAGCCCCAAAGCCGAGAACACACTTTGCTTATGTGTGTGCTGGTGGTGCCTTGGGTTTATGTTTGTGTGAGCCAACTAGCTAGGCTTTTCTCAGGCAGAGATTAGCATGGCATCCAGCATACATGTATGTAAAGTAGGTATATTCAAATAACAGCAACAACTTGTATGCTCAATTCAAGAAAAGCTGTAACATCAACCCAGATCTAGAGAAATTTACATCTTAGGTGAAACATTTTTTTATCTCATTAAATAATTTTCAACCCTTTTCAATGATTTCTGAAATCCTGGTATTTTGTGCTTTCTTTAATGGCAACTATTTCATATATTCTCATTTAAGATGCTGCCATATTTTCATCTGGAAATCTCTTCTTCATCATATAGATTGAAGAAACCAAGCTTTCAAAAGTTGAGGCAACTGACTCAAGACTTGACACCTAGAAAGTGGTGATCAGAGATTCAAGGCCAGGTCTCTCTGTCTTGGCATCATCTCCTCATGGACATTGTATATTAAATTTCCAGTCCCTTGACAAACTTCTCCATGTGGAGACTTCATTTTCTATTTTTAGTTATTCACTGCATAATATATTTGAGTGTCAAAATTTCCATTTTATGTTAGAATTATTCAGAAACTTGTTCATGCTATGCAGCACTGTACTAGGCACTACATACTGTAGAGGAAAACGGTATCTTTCTTTTTAAAAAATTTTCTTTAATGTATATTTATTTATTTATTATTTTTTATTGAAACATAATTGATAATACATATCTGTGTGGTATAGTTTGAATATCAATACCTGTGTGCAATCTGTGTACCTTTCTTAAGAAATAATTTTATTCCTTTCATGAATACTTGGACAAATATAAAGATACTTCATTTGATAATCTTCCTAAAGCTTTCATGAAAATCAACTACATTGTAAAATAAAAAAATAAAATAAAAAAAATATTTTTTATTTTTAAACTTCAAGTAAAATGTGGATTTATATCTTTGTAAAAGATTTAAAT
>NW_007745663.1:10009-11992 GCF_000696425.1 Galeopterus variegatus
TGTCTCTTCTTGTTTATACCACTACAAGCTGTAAATACCTCTCTCCTTGACTACTGCAACAGCCTCCTCATGGATGACTAGTGTGACTTGTGCTCCCTCTTAGCAAAGTTGCCAGAGTTATCGATCTAACTAAAACTTTTACTTTGCCTTCTGCTTGCGACCCTTCAGACTTTCTATTGCTTCCCAACTGAAGTAGCGCTCCTCTGTGAGACGCTTGGGGCCTTCCATGAATGGATTCCTACCTACCTGTCTCAGTCTATTTGGGCTATAAAAAAACACCATGGACTGGGTGGCTTAAACAATATTTATTTCTCTTTAGGGTGCCAGCAGGGTCGGGGTCTGGTGAGGGTCTGCTTCCTGCTTATAGATGGCTTCTTCTTGCTGTCTCCTCACATAGTGGACCAAGAAAGCCCTAGTGTCTCTTCATTTCCTTATAGGGACACCAATCCATCATCAGAGCCCTGCTCTCATCCCTCACCTAAACCTGATTGCCTCCCAAAATTAACTCCTAATAGGTCCCACCTCCTAAAACCATTACATTGGGTGTTAGGGATTCAACATATACATTTTTGGGAGATGCAGACATTCAGTTCATAACACTACCTCTTCAGCTTCATCTCCCCTAACTTCGTGCCTTATAACTTACACTTAGGAAATTTGCACCATTCCACACTTCAGTACATTTCTTCATGTTTTTCCTTCTGCCTTGAATGCCCGTCCCACATTCCTTCACAAGCATATTCTAACCCAATTTTCAGATCTCAGCTAAGGCATCATAATCTCTAGAATGCCTATGCTTAACTTCCAAACTGTATTAATTTCCTTTTCCCTTATATCCCTTAGTACGCTGTGTATACTTGCAGCTCAGCAAATACCCTATTACATTTCCACTATCTGTATGTATTGTTCATCTCCTCTAAATATGAGGATACTTCAAAAAGTTAGTGGAAAAGTGGAATTGAAAGGTAATGTGAATCTCTCCATGAACTTTCTGAAGACCTCTTTCATTAAACTTCTCAAGCACAGAGATTATATCATTTATATTTTTATGCCTAGGGGCATGCACAGTGCCTGGGCCATAGCAGACTCTCAGAAAATATTTGTTACTAAACTAACAAACTACATACATCATTTTACTCATGTAGTTAATATGTGTTAATGACCCAAACTTCCTGAACCTTTTGCTGGTATCTATGCCTGTAGTTTATTTTCATTTTCTGTGTTGAGACACTTCATGTCCACATTATAAATTCAAAACACTTTTGACATCAGCATTCTTTTAATAGTCTCAACCTCACATTTATAGCATGCATGAATTTATATGCTGAGACTAATGGGTCCCATTTCAGACCTTAAAAAATTGTACTTAAGTTTTAGCAGTAGAGCATTACCCCAGTGAATTCTCAAATATTTATCAATGGCTCAGTGAGAAGAGCTTCTGATGTGGGAGGGTCATAGTATCATGTGAAAGGATAGTTGCTGATATCAAGGCTAAATTATTGGAGTGTATGTCTAATTATACCCCTTAATCCTGGTTTTGGAGGAGTGAAACTTTAGCCACAAATGTTTTATAGAGTAGATCTCCGAAGAGATGACAGCAAATGAGAGACCATATTCTGGCAAGAGCGAAAGAAAAGTGAATCATTGTGTAAAGAAAGTTATGTGTGGAAGGTGCTTTTTCAGCTGTAAAGTGGTGCACAATTATTTCCTCTTGAAATCACTGTGGTTGTTCTTAGGGCCAGTTTGAAAGTTAATTGCCTGTCTCAGCTCAGCAAAATTATTAGGCCTCCCATATTGCCCCATGACTCAAGACCAACAAATTTCATAATGACATTTGTGATGAACTCTAGTAGCTATTGTTTCTGGGTACAAGGTAAATTTTCTCTTAGCAGACCCTCCCCCCACCCCCACCGATTTTTTTAAAACACCCTACCACCTGGTCATAAGTGTAACCAAGGCCTGACCAAACTTAATTCTCCATTC
>NW_007745663.1:13915-14482 GCF_000696425.1 Galeopterus variegatus
CCTGTGATGCTATTTCGACTCACTGCCCCACTCCTCAAAACCCTCAAAAAAAAGGGCTTTCTCTGGCCTTACCAAAGCCCTGTGAGCAGGGTCAGGACAGCATTCAATAAATATTTATGGTTAAGAGATTTTAGAACACACCCCAGATAGTGCTGTTCTAAGCTCATAGTGAAGGAGAGTTAACTAAAAACTGATCATGTGACCTAGCATGGATCAAACTTGTGCATCTTGTCAAACTTGTGCATCTCAAACTTGGCTACTCTCTGCCTTGTGTCTTTCTCAGCTAATAATTTTCCTTTGTGGCAAGTAATTTGAAAACATTTTGATATTAACACAAACAGGTACATATTCTTGAATACATAGTAAAATGTGCATGGAGCCCATTTCCATGTAAATTTTTGGACTCATATGCCTTAGGGAGTTTAAGTGATAGGACATTAGTTGCTGTTCTTTGTCATTAAAGATTCTTCTGTGGAAACATTTGAGAAGACAATAGAACTGTACTTTTTTTTTTTTTGGCCAGTGCTAGGTGGGGTTGATGTTCCCAACAGCCAGAACTTAATACCG
>NW_007745664.1:0-7016 GCF_000696425.1 Galeopterus variegatus
GGATAAGCATGCCTATAAATCTTCATGTTTGTCTCGTGCTATTTCCTTATATTCTGTTTTGCATAATGTTGTTCACATGCTGGGTTTCAGTTTTGAGGTTAGAGTGGACGTGGTCTCACGTGGATTGATGCTCCTTTCTCCCCAAGGACAGCTGAGGATGGGACCCACTTTATGGGTAATGAAGTGTGAATGCAAGAACACTTGCTCGTCCCTTGCCCACATGCAGAGTACAGCAATTCCCTTCCTGTAAATCACTTTTTGCTAAAAGGAGGCTTTCTCACTCCTGCCAGATGACATCATCTCTAGTCCCAGCTGTCCACAGAAACTCAAAGCTGTGAGTTTTGGAAGTCACGATTTCCCAATCCTTCTTTGAGCTTCTAACGCAACGACAACAAAAAATGACATACCTTGCTCTTCCTCTCCACAAGTTCTGAATGCTTAGAGAGTTCAGATGGTTTTAGAATTCTGCTCTCAGTGAGGTCTGAGGCACACAGGATAAGCACCACATTAGAGAGGTTGGACGGTTTCCCTCTTGAAAGCATTTTTATATTTGGAAATGCATCTGATCCCCACTCCACTTCTGCAAGATCTCAGAGCCAGGCTTGCTGGCCCTCTTGATGATTAAATGATCTCAGGGGATGTCAAGGTCACACAGTAACTTCAGGGAAGCTCTGGGTCTTGATCCCTGGCCTTCCAAGTCAACCTTGAGCTGATGCCACCAGACAGTATAATAGGGGTCTTTTTAGAAAATAGAAAGAACCATCAGAGAATCAGAAAGTTAGAATTACTGGTGAAAATACTTGGGACCTCTGGAGTTAGCAGGGACCTGGATGTGAATCCTGGCAAATCACATTCTCTCTGAGTCTTGTGTTCCTCTTCTGCAGGAAGGGAATGATGCACCTACCTGAACCTCATGTTGTTGTTCTGAGCATTAAAGCACATGCATGACAGCATCTGTCACAGTGCCTGTTGTACAGCAAGGATCCAAGTATGTGAGGAGAATTGCTTATGAGGGATTTGTTCAAACAAATGAAAAGGTTGAGTCAAAGTCCTCAGAATCATGGACTGCACAGTTAGAATGGGCCTCCATTATGACAGTCCAGACCCATTAAAGGGGAAGGGACCCCTTAGGGGCAGAGCCAGAATTAGCACTAAGCATCCATCTTCCTGTTTGCTGTTCTTTATACCACTCCACTGAGACAGCTGGACCAAAGTCACCACGACCTTGTGGCCAGTTCCAGTAGATGCAGCAGCCCTCCTCTTCCCTGGCCCCTGCATGCAGCAGTGGACCCTCATGACCATATCTGTCTTCTTTCCATGCTCTCTTCCTTTGCTTCTGTGGCTTTGCATGCTTCTGGTTTCCTGCCACTCTGGCTGCTCAATTCAACCTTTATTGAATTCCTCTTCCTCTGTCCTCCAGAAATGTCACTATCTTTATGGTGACCAGGATCCCTCCTGAGCCTCATCTCTCCTCATCCTGTGGATACAATCACTCTCCCCAATGACTGCATCCACATCGTGGCTCCGTGGCTTTGCATTTGCTGGTCCCTGAGCCGGGAATGCTTTTCCTCAGCTCTTCCCATGGCTGGGTCCACTCCTCAAGTCTCAACTTCCAAGAGTCCTTCCCTGACCCCCCTATGGAAAGGAGGCTCCATCCATCACCTTTGTTTTCTCTGTTGTGCTTTGCACAATCGGAGCTTGCTCATTTATGTGGCCACTCTCTTATGTGTTGCCTCTTCCACTAGGGTGCAAATGTGGGAGCACAGAGACCGATCATCCTGTTTACCGGGGCTAGCAGAGTTGGTGGTTCACGGTTCAGGATCATGTTTCTAATTCTGCACTGGGTGGTTCCAGGATCATGTGAGCCACCCCAGCTCCAAATGTGATTGTCCTCCTGGTCCTGTCTCAGTGAGAAGCAGCATCATCTGCCAAGTTGCCAAAGTCAGAGCCTTGGGAGCACTTCTCAGCTCTTAATCCTAGTCTTCCACCAAGCCTTGATCATCCTAGCAGTGCTCCCCACTGGGGCAAGGCATTGATGCCCAGGGCACACTTCAATAGTCTACATCATCAGCTCATGGTGGAATATAGGCCCTTTGAGTTCTAGAAGGAATAAGCTCAGAGATAAGAAACAAGGGCCCAAGGTTGGTCTTGGGGAGGTCTCAGAATATGCATGTGGAGGAAAGTGGTTGGTGAGGGAGGATTTGGAAGAAGACAGAGGGAAAACCAACATTTTTGAGTGCAGCATTGTGAGGACCCAGTGAGTGGATCATGTGAAAGTGCTTTATAAACTGTAAAATGTTTGACTAATGGATGGATTATCACTTAACATGAGTGTTAACTCACTGTTAAAATAGTACTGCCTATTCTAGTTACTGTGGTTGAATAACAAGTCACCTCAAAACTTAGTGGCTCAAAATAACAACAAATCTTTTCTTATCTCTCTCACTTTCTGTGTGTCAGGAATTCAGGAGCAGCTCAGCTAGGTGGTTCTGGTTTGAGACCTCTTATGAGGTTGCAGCTGTGGCCGAGGCAAGGGTAATCTCGAAGGCTTCTACTTTTACATGAATGGTGCCTGGGCTGGGAAGACCCAAACAGCTGAGGCTCCTTGGAATTCTCTCTCTATATCCATATAATCTTTCCAACATGGTGGCTGAGGGCTGCAAAATGCATGCATCCAACAGAAAGCAGGTGAGCCAGGTGAGCACCTCTTATGTCCCATTCTTGGAAATCATGCAGCATCACTTCTGCCACATTTTATTGATTGAGGCAGTTGCAAAAGTTTGCCTAAGTTTAAGGGGAAAATACATAGGAACCACTTCTTGATAGCAGAGTGCCACACTGTAAGAAAAGCATAGGTGCTGGGATTTATATTGTTGCAATCATTTTTGGAAAGTGTAACCTACCACACTACTGTTTGATTTTCTCTCAGCTCCTTCACCAAATATTCCTTACTGATTGTTGTCATGGACAGAGGTTGCAGAAGCCTGCCCAGCAGGCTTTCCATTTTCTGGCAATAGCACCCTGATTCCCATTTGGGAAAGTTGCTTCCTCAGGATGTGAAGTGTCAGTGGAGCTGATAAGGGTGGCTCCTTCACCAAATATTCCTTACTGATTGTTGTCATGGACAGAGGTTGCAGAAGCCTGCCCAGCAGGCTTTCCATTTTCTGGCAATAGCACCCCGATTCCCATTTGGGAAAGTTGCTTCCTCAGGATGTGAAGTGTCAGTGGAGCTGATAAGGGTGAGCACGAGCCTCAAGCTTGACCAGTCAGGTTTTTTCTCCCCCAAATTTGAGTCTTAAGTGGAGCATGGGAAGCAGAAAATACAAAGTGAAAAAAAGGAAGCAGAAATTGGGAAAGAGTAGATGGGTAAAGCTGATTCCTCCTGGTAGTGGTGCTGAGAGTCCAGAGCTGCTCTCATTGCTAACTCTTTTGAAACCTGGCTATTCAGCTTGGTGAAGCTCCTCCATATCTTTCTTCAAGTTTGTGTCTTGCTGAAGTTAGCCAGAGCTACTTTCTGTTGCTTGCAGTCAACAAAGTCTAACCGGAACCATTATTTTAAACTTGCTATTTTAAATGTGGATAAATTATCACTGTTACAATTAGATTAACTGCCCTTAAGGCTGTATTTCACCAACCAGTGATTAAAGCAGAAGAGTGAGAGGCTTCGCCACTGCTCTAAGTGAAGGAGGGATCTCCATCCCTCTGGAGTCACTGAAGTGAGATGCGTGGAATGAGCACTCCCAGATGGAGGCAGGAGACATGGGCTTGAAACATGGCTGTGCTGCGTGACTTATTCTCTGAGCATAGGTTTCTTCATTGGCATACAGGTCCAATGGATTTTCACTAGATGTAAACTTAATGAGAGCAGAAATTTTCTTACTCTCTGCTGTCTCACCAAAGAGTAGCACATATCAGATGTTCAGTAAATAGTGGTCACATATAGAAATAATGGGACATTTAAGAACTACTTTACAGAGCCACCAATCACTATTTCTGTTTTATTTGTCTATCTCCAGGCCCCAGCACAGCCTTGACACATGAAGTAATTAAGGTAAATATAATATACATAGCAGTACTAAACATGCATTCGCAGGTGCACAGAGACTCTTGCCTGGGAAAGATAAACTTGGAGAATGTGTTCAATTCCAAAGTTGGCTTTTTCAGTTTGAACACTGCATTAGCTAGGGTTTAGGAAAGGGAAGTTTTAAACAAACTCATTTGTTTCTGCCTTTACTTTCCCACTATTATTCCTCTTACCTCAGATAGTCCCAGCTCCAGAATCAATTGGAGTTGTTCTGCCTCACTGCCATTGATGCAAAAACTGTGTGTGCATGTGTACACTGGTGCAGGCATGCATGTATGCATGTGCACGCGTGTGTGTGGGACAGATAGAAGTCCACCTGCTACAGCTTTTCTCCTTTTTCTTAACAGCACTGAAGGTTTTTGCTATGGGTCAAATGTGTCCCCCTCAAGTTCGCGTACTGGAAACTTGATCTCCATTATAACAGTGCTAAGATGGTGGGAAATTCAAATATGGTATTTGAAAGGTGGAGCCTTTGAGAAGTGATTGGATTGCGAGGACTGTGTCTTTATGAATGCATTAATCCATTTATGGAGTAATGGGTTGATGATTTAATGGGTGGCCATAGGTGTGGTTCTGGTGGCTTTATAAGGACAGCAAGTGAAAACCTCTCTTGCTCTTGCCGTTCTTGCCATGTGATACCCTGGTCAGCACAGGACCCCGCAGAGAGCCCCCACCCAGAAGAAGGTCCTCACCAGATGTGTCCCCTGTACCATGGACTTCCCAGCCTCTGAAACTATAAGAAATAAATTTCATTTTAAAATAAATTACCAAGTTTTAGATATTCTGCTATAATCAACAGAAAACAAACTAATACGGTTTTGGCGAGAGCCGACCCTGTTAGCATTGGATTCCTCAGGCCAGTCCTTACCCTCCTGCGCTCCATGCAGGGAGAAAGAGAGGATCTGGTCTACTTTCCATTTCCTCTTTCCCAGGCTCACAGGTGGGAAGGCTCTGACTACAGAGGGAGAGAGCAGGGGGAATTGGCTGGATTTCACTGATGACGCCTTTAGGTTCCCTAATTCTCAGGAAGATCTCTCCTGGGTGTCAGTTAACTTTTGCCACGTAAAAAACTATGCCAAACATAGTCAGGCAAGACAATAAACATTTATTATTTTCTGTGATTCTGTGGATTGGCTGGGTGACATTCTGTTCTCAGCTGCTGTGGCTAGGGCCAAATGGTCTAGAATGGCTTCACTCACTCGACAGGGGCCTCCACCATTATGGCCTATGGTGTCTCATCCTCCAGGAGGCTGGCCCCGGCTTGCTCACATGGCAGCAGAAAGTTTCTCAGGAGCTGGGAAGAGCAGGCCCCCATGTATATGTGCCCCTCAAGCCGCAGCTTGCATTTTATTTGTAATGTTCTGGAGGCAAAAGCAAGTCACCTGGTCACACCCAGATTGAAGGGGTGGAGAAGTAAGTCCCACAGTTTTATAGAAAGAGTGGCCAAGGCCCATTGCAAAGGAGCATGTGCACAGGGCTGGAGGGGATTTGTGCCTACTTCACAACCTACCACAGCACAGATAGATAGGCCAGGGCAGTTGGATGGATGTGGAGAACAGTGCACGGTGACAGCCACCCACCTGGCCAGTTCTTGAGGACATGGAAGCATGTCATCTGTCTGTTCATCAAGCACAGAGCCAAGCCTTGCCTTCTCCTCTCTTCTCTGCTGGACACTGGAGAAGCAGACAGTCCTTGTCCTTAAAGAGCTCTCAGACTGGTGAGGAAGGCCCAACTCATGCTAGGGGAGATCATCACAGGCAGCTTTTGGAGGCCCTGGAGAATGGGCTGGAAACATCCAGGAGCTGTCAGAGCAGCAGGGATTGCCAGGGGGCTTGGGGGCCAAATGAGTCAGGAGTGGGCAGCAGGCTCACTCAATGGGAGGCCTGAGATAAACCCCGCAACAGCCTGAGTTTGACTTGGAGGAGCATCTCTGATTGGCACCTGGAGAGTGCTAAAATCTTTTCTTTCTTTCCTTTTTTTTTTTTTTGTTTTTTTACTGAAACAGAATTGATAGTACATATCTGTTAGATACTGTGTTGAATATGAATATCAATCCCTGTGTGCAATATGTGATGCTCAAATTAGGATAATTAGTATATTCAACATTACACATGTAATCATTTTTTGTGGCCTGTTACCAATTTCTCGCTAACTGCTCCCTCCCTTCTCGTTTTTTGTTTTTTTACTGAAACATAATTGATTGTACATATCTGTTAGATACTGTGTTGAATATGAATATCAATCCCTGTGTGCAATATGTGATGCTCAAATTAGGATAATTAGTATATTCAACATCACACATGTAATCATTTTTTGTGGCCTGTTACCAATTTCTCGCTAACTGCTCCCTCCCTTCTCATTCTGGTGGACTCAGTTCTGTTCTCTCCTTTTGAAATGTCAGTGTATTATGGTGATTATTGTATCTTTCTTTCTTTCTTTTTTAAAAATTTTCTTTATTTTTTTAAGCTCCCACTTATGAGTGAGGATGTGTGGTATTTTTCTTTCTGTGCCTGGCTTATTTCACCTATCATAATTTTCTCTAAGTTCATCCATGTTTCTGTGAATGGCAGAATTTCATTCTTTTTTTGTGGCAGAGTAATATTCCATTGGGTATACCGCATTTTCCTTATCCAGTCATCTGTCAATGGACATTTAGGTTGGTTCCATATACTGGCTATTGTAAATAGAGCTGTGGTAAACATGGGAGTGCAGGTGTCCCTTTGACATGATGATTTCCATTCCTTTGGGTACACAGCCAGCAGTGGAATTGCTGGATTGTATGGCAGTTCTATCTGTAGTTGTTTAAGGAACCTCCATACTGTTTTCTGTAATGGTTGCACTAATTTACAGTCCCACCAACAGTATAGGAGGGTTCATCTTTCTTCACATCCTCATCAGCTTTTGCTATTCTCTGTTTTTTTTGATAATAGCC
>NW_007745664.1:9570-10187 GCF_000696425.1 Galeopterus variegatus
GGCCTTGGAAGCTAGGCCCTGTGAAATACATTTGCTTTATTAATGTTAGTATACTCCACATAAACATCATTCCTGGATTCACTGGTTCACTCAATCTGTGAAAATTTACTGAGTTCCTGCTGCTCTACGCAGTAGAGGGTTGGAGAGAAGGGGCGATAACAGGCATAAGTGTAATACAAGGCAGAGGGTGCTAAGAACCATAAGCGAGTCACATTCATCATGAGAATTGAAAGGAAGGATTGGTTATTTCCACCTATGGCTGAGAGGGATGCCTTCCGAAGAACTACCGTGAGTCTGGAAAGAGGGGTTGTTAACAGACATGCAGAAATGAAGGGAAAGGAACTCCACGTAATCAAAGGTATGGAGGCGGGAGACCAGGAGCACGTGAATTGTGGGAGAATGTGTAAGGGGAGAGAGAGGTGGGGAAGGAACATAGCAGTAGGACCATGGAAATGAATTAGATATGAGTGAACTAGAGCTAAAGTGAGGCAAGAAGAGTGACAGAGATCGCTAACCCCTACTGAGCACGCACGATGTCCCGGACCCTCTGCTAAGAGCTCTCAAAGTAGTAACACATGTTTTCCACATAACACTGTCCCCATTTTACAGAAAGGAAA
>NW_007745664.1:11509-12002 GCF_000696425.1 Galeopterus variegatus
GTTTAAAATAGGAGTATACAGTTGGATAAGCCCAGTTATGTGCCTGCCCAGCTGCTGGGTGGAGGGGAGGGGTTATCAAGGCTCCTTAGGTTTCTGTGGACTCTGCTCACCACCAAGACTATAACACAATTTGGGGATTACTGCCAAACAAGAAGGAAATTTGGATTTCAGGTAGCCAAAAAATGACTAAGGACCACTGCACCCAGTAACTCTGGTTCTGTTGTGCTTTTCTAAAGCTCTGCTCAGTAGTTATGAGTGGTTTTGGTGAAAAGAAAAGGGAAAAAAAATTTACACATGCATTTTGATGTATAAAAATATCTGGGTCCCTGAAGTCCAAGAGCAAGAAATTATGACAGGATGCTGTGGATGAAGAGGGGTCTATTTCCAGACTATAGTACTGAGGTTTAGTGCTGAGGTTTTCTACCTCTGGGTCTAAGATAAGCACATGGGAAATCCCCTGTAGAGATACAGATACCAGTGCCAAGAGAGACTC
>NW_007745664.1:12557-14478 GCF_000696425.1 Galeopterus variegatus
CTAAGATAAGCACATGGGAAATCCCCTGTAGAGATACAGATACCAGTGCCAAGAGAGACTCACCTTTTCTGTATTTCTAGTTGTTTTGTGGGAACTCCATGATGGGTGTCTTGTCTATTATTTTCTCTCTGAGCCTCATAACCCCCTGCTGGTTTATTTCACTGGGATCTCATGAGATCCAATGAAATAATGGATGGGAACATTATTTACAATTCTAAGTATGTGCTCATGTTTCCAATAGCAATGCCACCGATACCTATATCTGTCGTGATGTTTCTGGACAGTGTGGGTGAGTGGCCATCAGTGGGGAAACATCTGCCTTTCTCCTTCTCACTAATTTATATTCTTTGGGCTCATTTGTGTCTCTGCAGTTGACATACGTCATTTGCAGCTGTCCGGTATCTTTTGAATAGCCTCACTACATCTTAATTATTTTTTGCATATGACTCCATCCTTCTCAAAGTACAATCCAGAAAATTTGCATCCCCGCACTTGCTGTCAGCTAGAATGAAGGCAGGAGACCTAGGTCTCTATGGCTTGTTTGAGACTTGGAATCAGGAGGAATCAGAAATGAGCAAAATGAGGCATTAGTCTGGAAAGGAAACATTCTTGTACTGAAAGTGGTGGCACTATTTGGTCCTTTGGGGGCAGCAGTGCTAGAATTTCTGTCATTCAGTCCTGGTCTTCATAACTGCAATGTAGCAATGGTTGTGATGTTTTTGTTAGAGGATCCTCTCAAGTGTGTTTGGACTTGGTAGATTCAGAATCAGTTCTTCACTCTTCTCAGAGATATTCTGAGAAGCTATTTAACTGTGTTTAATACATTCCTATCATGCTTATATTAGGCAGAATGGACTATGTTGTTTGCAGCTAAGAACTCTCCCTCGTATAGGAATTGCAGGTTCTAAAAGTTACAGAACCTTACACCCTGTGTGGATGTGGCTTAGTAATCAGGCAATCAGATGAGGAGAATGCACCCTCTGCCAGCTGCAAAGAGGATGTCCTCTCTTTTGTGTTGCAAATCCATGCAACTGTCCCCTGCTAGTCAATCTTTGTCTACTTATTCTTGGGACACTGTCTTCTGCCAATGGAGGCTGCAGGGTTATGGGAAATGGTAGGAAATGAATCTTTTCAAAGACAAAATCAAGTTCCTTTGCTTGTCTCAGGCAGTGGTTTGGGCACCTCCTTTGCTGCCTTGACTCCTGCTGATGATACCCGGACCCTCAGACTCTTTCTTCTACCCCAAGTGACCTGCTATTAGGGCATATATATCCTTCATTGGTGCTAGATGTGAGATCAATAAAATCTTACCTCTTTTACAAATGGATATTGCAGTCCTTTGAAATATGGGGGGGGGAGGGGAGAGAGGGAGGAGGGCGGGAGGTGTCGGTGATGGCCCATAATAATCATATACATTGTATATTGACAAAATAAAAATTTAAAAAAAAAGAAATATGTAGGCAGATAAAAACTAATGAAGGACATACATGTGAAACAGGGAGAGATAAAGGAGAGGGAGAAAGCAAGAATGAGTTAGAGTGGGGGTGGGCTGCAAGTGACAGAGGCAAATAAAGGGCCAAGGCCACCTCAGAAATGACCTCCAGTGAATATCCTCAGTGATCACTCCTTCTGGTATTCATGCCCTGTGTAGTCCTTTTCCACATTGACTCAGGGCTGGCCTGTGTGGCCAATAGAATGTGGTAGAGATAGCAGTGTGTTATTCCCAAGGTCAGGTCATAAAATGCATTTCAGCTTTCACCAGGGCCTCTTAGATTATTTTCTCTGAAATAAGCCAGCTGCCATGTTGGAAGGATACTCAAGCAGCTCTGGGGAGAGCCCATAGGAAGAGAAACCAACTTGCCAGTTGTGACTTGCGGGCTGTGTGAGTGAGCCTCCTTGGGAGTGTGTCTTTTAGGTTTAG
>NW_007745665.1:0-2085 GCF_000696425.1 Galeopterus variegatus
TCCTGCATACAACCAAAAACACATTAATCCCTTTCCCAGAAGAGGAGGTAAAGTCCATAGGTGATATTTACTCTTCTCCCAATATCCCATGACTTAAATGCAACTACTATAATGTAAAGTTAACAATATTTAAATGCTGATATAAAATCAATGTCTTATGGTACATGATAAAGAATAATATAAACAAAAAACAAAGATCATTATTTAGTATATGTACAGTATATATATGTAGGGACATATTCTTNGGTGGCAGCCTTAACTTCCAGTTCAATGGGATCATTTTTGTGTCTCCTAATGGAAGCATTCCTCCTTCTAGAACCAAGACCAATTTTCCAATCATGTTCCTTCCAATTCCCTGACCATCCAACCAAACCATTGGCTACAGCCAATCAATCAGTATATAATTGCATGCCTGGCCATTTCTCCTACCAAGCAAAGTGCACAGCCAAGTGCACTGCCTGAAGTTCTGCCCATTGAGATTTCCCCTCACCACTGTCCTCCTAGGATGTCCCAGATAGGGGTTGTAGTGCCACAGCTGTCCACTTTTGGGTGATGCCTGCANTCCTGCATACAACCAAAAACACATTAATCCCTTTCCCAGAAGAGGAGGTAAAGTCCATAGGGGATATTTACTCTTCTCCCAATATCCCATGACTTAAATGCAACTACTATAATGTAAAGTTAACAATATTTAAATGCTGATATAAAATCAATGACAAAAAACAAAGATCATTATTTAGTATATGTACAGTATATATATGTAGGGACATATTCTTAACACAGTGGGGAGGACAACTACAATCCTTGTTTCTGTAACTGGTCACATGGTCAAAGCTGGTATTTATAACTACCTTCTTCTACTATCCATTCTGTATTCCCTTTGCCTTCAGTGAGCACCTCAGCTGGTCATGGTTCTTTACCTGGCAGAGTGACCCAAACCTTCATCCGTGAAGAGTCTGGGCCATTCATACTCTTGTCTGGATTTGGTTGTGGTAATTTTCCATTGACTTTAATCACAGGGCATCACAGTACTAAGAGATGACCTAAGGGATCTCCTGTATTCTAGACATAATCTTCCTTACCTCCATTGTGCAGTAGTAGTCCAATCTCCTCTTGGTAGTCTGAGAGAATCACTGCAGCCAACACTGTAACTCCTTTCTTAGCCGGTTGGCTCAGAAGAATGAGGAGCCCAAAGTGGCCAGGTGGCAGCCTTAACTTCCAGTTCAATGGGATCATTTTTGNTTTTTTTTTTTTTTTTTTTGTCATCTAAACTCCCACCAGCAGCTAGTCTTTTCTCTAGCCAGATCTTTCAAATTCTTCCAGCCTCTTCTCAAAACCCAGTTCCAAAGTTACTTCCACATTTTCAAGTATTTGTTATAAGCAGCACCCCACTTCCCTGGTACCAATTTTGTGTATTAGTCAAGGTTCTCCAGAGGGACAGAATCAATAGGATATGTTATAAGTATATGAGAGGGATTTACCAGGGGAATTAGCTCATGCAATTGTGAAGAGAAGTCCCAAGATAGGCCATCTGCAAACTGGATGCCAGTAGCATGGCTCAGTCCAAGTCCACAGGCATCATAATCAGGGAAGCTGATGGTGTCCTTGATATAAGTCCTGGAACCCAAAAGCTGAAGAGTCTCAGGCTCTGGTGTCCACAGACAGGAGAGAAGAGCTCCAGCTCCAGCAGATGGAGAAAGTGATTTGCCTTTTTTCTCCATTTCATTGTTCTCTCAGGGCCCCCAGTGGATAGTATTTTTCCCACTCATATTGAGGGTGGATCTTTCCCACCCAGTTCACTCAGGCTGTCATGCTAATATCTTCTGGAAACAACTTCATGGACACACCTAAAAAGATAGCTTTCCAGCTTTCTCAGCATTCCTTAATCTAATCGAGCTGATACCTAGAATTAACCTTCACAAGTCCACCCCATGTCAACTTGGCATCCATGCTATCTCCTTAAATCATACTTAATTTTCAAGTGGGATGATAACATGATAGTTTCACTTAACATGAGGCAACTATCCTGCATACAACCAAAAACACATTAATCCCTTTCCCAGAAGAGGAGGTAAAGTCCATAGG
>NW_007745665.1:3428-12419 GCF_000696425.1 Galeopterus variegatus
ACCAAACCATTGGCTACAGCCAATCAATCAGTATATAATTGCATGCCTGGCCATTTCTCCTACCAAGCAAAGTGCACAGCCAAGTGCACTGCCTGAAGTTCTGCCCATTGAGATTTCCCCTCACCACTGTCCTCCTAGGATGTCCCAGATAGGGGTTGTAGTGCCACAGCTGTCCACTTTTGGGTGATGCCTGCATATCGTGCAGAACCATCTGTAAACCAGGCACTAGCCTTCTCTTTTTCTGTCAACCGATCATAGAGCTCCCCATGAGGCCATAGGTGCAGGGTGAGGAAGAGAAGGCAGTGTAACAGAAGTAGGAACCATGGGCATTTGGGCCACTTCTTCATGTAACTTACTTGTGCTTTCAGGACTTTTTCAGGCCCTATCACGTATATACCATTTCCATTTGATGATTGAGTGCTGCTGTGCACATCCAACCTTAAGGTTTTCTGGGTCACATAACACTCAGTTCATCATGGGCATCTCAGGTCACATGGTAACTTGCTGTCCCACGTCAAGCATTCAGTTTCTGCTAAGGCCCAGTAGCAGGCAAAGAGCTGTTTCTCAAAAGGAGAGTACTTATCTGCAAATGATGGCAGAGTCTTGCTCCAAAATCCTAAGGATATCCACTGTGAATCACCTATAGGGGCCTGCCAAAGGCTCCAACCAGCATCACTATCTGCCTCTGATACCTCAAGGACGATTGGGTCTGCTAGATCCTATGCCCCAGGGGATAGAGCAGTTTGCACAGCAGCCTGGACCTGTTGCAGATCCTTCACCTGTTCTGAGCCCCACTCAAACCTAGAAGCCTTTTGGGTCACTTGATAGATGGGCTGGAGTAACCCAAGCAAATGAGGAATATGTTGCCTCCAGAATCCAAATAGGCCCACTAGGCATTGTACCTCTTTCTTGGTTGTAGGAGGGGCCAGATACAACAACTTATCCTTCACCTTAGAAGGGCTATCTCAACATGCCCCACACTATTGAACCCCTAGAAATTTAACTTACATAGAATGCCCCTGAAACTTAGATTTATTTCCCATCCTCTGACATGCACATGTCTTAAAAATAAGTCCAGTGTAGTTGCTATTTCGTGCTCACTAGGTCCAATCAGCATAATGTCATCAATGTAATGGACCAGTGTAGTGTCTTGTGGAAGGGAAAGGTGATCAAGAGCCCTGTGAACTAAATTGTGACATAGGGCTGTAGAGCTGATATATCCCTAAGGTAGTACAGTGAAGGTGTATTGCTGGCCTTGCCAGATGAATGCAATCTGCTTCTGGTAGACCTTATGGAGAGGAATGGAGAAAAATGCATTTGCCAGATTGATAGCTGCATACCAGGTACCCAGAGATGTGTTAATTTGCTCAAGCAATGAAACCACATTTGGTAAAATGGATGCAATTATTGTTAAGCTTACAATAATTAACTACCATTCTCCAAGGTCCATCTGTCTTCTTCATGGGCAAAATAGGAGAGTTGAATGGGGATGTGGTGGGGAATCAACACCCTTGCCTCTTTCAAGTCCTCGATTGTAGCACTAATGTTGGTAGTCCCTCCAGAGATGTGGTATTGTTTATGATTGGTTATTTTCCTAGGTAGAGGCAGCTCTAATGGCTTCCATTTGTCCTTTCTCACAAAAATTGTCCTCACTCCACAGGTCAGGGAGACAATATGGGGATTCTGCTACCTGCTGAGTATGTACATTCCAATTATGCATTCTGGAACTGGGGAAATAACCACAAGATAAATTCGGGACCCAAAGGATGCACAGTGAGTCGGACCTGGGCTAAGACTCCATTAACCACCTGACCCCCATTAACCCCTATTATAACTGAAAGGCCACTGTGATGTTTCAGGTCTCCTAGAATCAATGTCAGTTCAAATCCAGTGCCCAGTATTCTGTGAAAAGTCTGGTTATTTCCCATTCCCCAGTGCAATGTTACTCTGGTAAAAGGCCATAGGTCCCCTTGGGAAAGGATGAAAGAAGGATTAATAGTATAAATTTTTGGTAGTGTAGCAGGGTCCTTCCTCAAGGGGACCTGGGTCTGTAAACTGGCTCAAATCTGGGAATTGATTGATGGCCCGTGACTCTCTGTTTTTATGATTCGGGCTAGACATTTGTTCACTTGATCTGCTTATACAGATCAAGTAAGAATTTAGTAGGTTTTCTATCTATTTGACTTATAGGAACATCATGATTAATTAACCAACCACACAAATCTATACAAGTCAGATTATTCTGATTGCTGCTTTGCCTCTGCTGTCCATTGTGGTAACTACACCCATCTTGCCTTTCTTGGTTGAGTTCAGCCAGTCCACTCAGGGTCTCATGCTAATCTCTTCTGGAAACACCCTTATGAACACACCTAAAAAGGTAGCTTTACCAGGTTTCTTGGCATTCCTTAATCTAATCAAGTTGATACCTAAAATCCACCTTCACACCCACCTTCCTATTTTTCTTTTCATCAGCAAGGTTATCTCCTTGATAACCCCTCAGTTAGCTCCACTTGGTTCTGATCACTCTACCCCAAGTCCTCATCTTGCCTCAACTTTTATTATGTCCATTTGCATTTAGAATCATACAGAATAGTATTTTCATATAGTTTCCCCCCATAAAAGGACTGGAGACTTTTGCAATTAGTTTTACCTTAGTAAGTCTAAAACCAGGTAACAAATCACATGAAAGCCTTCTATTCCACTATTCTAACTCTGAATTTCCTAACACTGCCCTAAGCACACGTGACAAAAAATTGCTAAGTGACTGAGTATCGGTCTCACACTTCATAATTTTGTGGAAGATGAGAGCACAAAAACACTCATAGAGCTTTTTTCTGTGCTTATGAAAATATATGATGTTTTGATGTATTCTACAATCTATAATTGATGTATTCTATAATCATCTGAATTATTGCCACATTAAAATTGAAAACTGGTGGGTATTTTATTCTTTCATACTGCTTAATGTTTTTCTAACTTTCTGTTTTCCTCTCAAGGAAAACCACCAAAATCCATTGCAGTTGATCCTTGAGTAGAATTTTTTACCTAATAAATGTATTTTAAAATAAAAGTAGATTAAAAAGATAATTTGTATCTAGTAATAAAATGTAACTTACAATTAAAATCTACCTGAGTGGAATCCTGAATAAAAAAGAGAATAAGAGAAAGAAGAGCTAGGTGATATAAGGTTAAAACTTACTTTTTAGTGGTAGTGCAATAGACAATACGGGCATAACAAAAGCTTATAGTATTCAGTACTTACAAAAGTGCATGTAAATCCTTTACATCCATCAGCTATAACCAGAGCAAGCTAATTAAGGTTGTGATTAATTGTTTTACAGGCACTACTTAGTTCAACCTCATTTTCCTCTTCTCATTTGAAGAAATGAATGAATAATCTGGCTGTTTTTGACTTTAGACCAATATAGATGTTCTTTTAAAGCAAAAAGCCTGACTGGCTGTCAGACAAAAGCCATTATATTTTCAAAATCTACATCTTTGTCTTTCATGTTTGAACTTCTACTGAATATATTTTAATTTTAAGGCCCTTGAGAAAGATAGATTGTTGCATCATAATACAACTGTTCCATAGACAATTCTGTTTATTTCTCCAAGATCTGCTTATACATGCAGCCCTCTTAACATTTCTTCCTTCTTGTGGAAAGATACACCCACCTTCATTCAGGGGTTTAATTTACTTTGAAAATCAATTTCACTTAACATGCACCATGATCTCAATATTTAACAGCTGTGCTAACAGGAATTGATATACTGAACAGTCCTTCTAAACGCTAGAAATTTGATATCTTGTCTCTACAAAAAGTGAGAGGTTACAAAAATATACTAAGGTGTAAAATGTAATATAGCTGAAGACTAAATGTTTAAAAATCAATTAGCTGGCATCTTATGTCTGAGAAAATCTGAAAGTAGAAGGAAAAGAGAGACTTGGGATAACACTTCAGTACAAAAGAGTACCACATTTTCCATGGCACAAGAAAAAATATAATGGATATATTACCAATCCCTTGATTAATTGTGTTACTTGGTTTTTACTGCATGAATTATGATGTCAGAATTTGTACAAGTTTCTGACAAACTAAACTACACAGGGCATGGCAAGCTCATTTCCTAAAAGTTAGTCATGAGAAGGCAAGCACCAGGTAGATCATGAATTCTGCAAGAGTGAGCAAAGTGGCCCCATCAGCAGCGTCTCTCCAGGCAGAGACCCAGCCCACTGCAGTAGTGGGACACAAGACACAACACTGACAGCCTGGGACTGTGCCACTAGGAGGGAGTGACAACAAGTCGCTATTAGATTTCCACATGAGTAAGACCACTTTCCAATTCTTTGGCAAAGAGCTGAAAGATCTGATTATAGCAACAGGCTGGCTGGCCATCTCGAGAGAAATTGATGTGCACAAGGAAATTGCTATCTTCTATTGCAGCCTTATTGTGAACAGGGAATGCTGATTTCTGCCACACAGAAGTGGGGACAGGATTGCCAAAAACTGTCAGGGCAGGTGAGACTGATCTTTATTATTTAGAGGGTTCAGTCACTTTCTGTTATCTGAAGATTGTTAATAAAAAAGAAAACCACCAAAATCCATTTCAGTCTACCCCTGAGTAGAATGTAGTATAGAACTTCAAAAGTAAGCTATTTATGTTGGGTAATACTTTAGTTTGTGGATGAACAATGTGGCCAGTTGCCAAAAGGTTTCGCACCTCTGCCAGGTGTTATAAACCTCCAAATCTGAATAGTGTTTTACACAAGGCATCTGAGCCATAAGTTAGCAGAAAGTCACCACCTTGGTTGGAATTAACTGTCATATGATTTGGAGAAAACTGGCTGATTAGATTAAGGTAAATCTTTGAGCGCATACAAGACAATTAAACCAAGAAGAAAAGCACTGAGGAAATGATTTATCAGTTTGAAATTTTTATGGTTATAAAAGTATATTGGAATGGAAAAGAATGATATAATGTCAAATGCACACAAAATGCTGGTGGTTTGCATGTGTAGAGCTTGAGCTGGGGTGTGCAGCTCACAGACCCCTCAAGCCCATTCACAAACCCTTCACAGGCAGGTCCATGAGCTAGGTAACCGGCAAAAAGGTCCTTGGAGCCTTGGCTGAAGTAGGAATAGTTTTTATTCCGCACACACAACACTAGGAGCCAAGCAGTCCACAGAGAAACTCAGAAACTCAACTGCTACTGGCAAAGTCCAAAGACAAACTGAAACTGATCAGCTGCCAGCAGAGTAAACATGCTCTATTTTCAGAGGCCTCTGCCCTTCAGCTCTGCTTCACAAACTGAAGAACACACAATAGCAATTAACTAATAAGATATATGGGTGCACATGGCACTAACTCCACCCACGCGTTCCACCCCCACTGGACCTGAGTCTAGGGAGCCTGACTAAATTATCCTATTATCCCCACAGCATGGAATCTGAAATAGGAAAGAGGAATGAGTGAATGCGTTTTTATAAAAATGGTTCAACAACATCCAGGAATAGTGCTCAGACTTCAATCAGCTGGTTCTGATTCACTGGGCAGAAAAGGCTTCTAGTGTAAAACAGAGCACTTCACTGCATTAGCTTTTATTCCCAAATTGTGTTCCGCGAAGCACAAGTTATTTGATAAAAATCAAAAAACAAGCCAAAAAAAAAAAAGTTCATCATCCAATAACTTTAGGAAGCACTGCCTACTATATACTCCACTTATGGACTTACAATGAACATTAACATATTATGGGCTTGAGAAGAATTTCTGACTAAGGAAATTTAACTTTGTTTAACCAAAGTTTTCCAAACTTATTTAACCATGTAGATGCCCTGCCTCTCCAACATCAAACAGCTATTAGTGTTCCATGAAAATAATATCTGTGACACATGTTACAGATGAAAATATTCTTTATAAAACAACTCCTTTGCCATAATTGTATGCTTACCAAGCACCCTATCATCAGTTATGTGGGATGTGGCATGTTTCTCCCTCACTGCAATGTGGAGCCCACACAGGAGACCTGTTCCAGAGTTTACACTAGGGACGTGTCCTCCTTTTTCTTCAGACCCTTCCTGCCACCAGAATAGGTGCTAAAATGTGTTATGGAAATAACAGCTGAGATCCTGAAGCACAGTTCCCAATTTATTTTCAGATTTCCTCTCTCTCTGCACAACCCTCTTACTGTTTTTGTTAGAAAAAACTGGATACCTTTAAAATGGGGGAAAGGAAGGGAGAAATTTTTCAATTTATTCTAATAGATAAAAAAACACACAAATACATAGCCTATTAAAATCTTATTTACAAGAGAGAAGTGGTAGGAGAAGTAATAAAAGCCACAAATTGCCTGTTTTCACTCTCTAGACCTGATGGTGTGGCCTAGTGCAGCATTTCTCAACTACACGTCTCAGCTCACAAGCCGTGAGCTATGCCACAACTAATTGTAACTAATAATAAAAATGCAACACTGTGTGTAGATTATAGCCCCATGGTTAGACCCACTGGAGTTGGCACACATTTTTCTAAAGGGCCAGATAGTAAATGTTATTTAGGCTTTGTGGGACCAAGGCAAAATCAAGGATATTATATAGGTACTTTCATAACCATTTAAAATGTAATCAACTAAATAATGTAAAATCTCTTCTCAGATCATAGGGAGTAAAAAACAAAAACAAAAATAGACAGCTGGTCAAATTTAGCACCCGGCCTTAGTTTGTCATGCCCTGGTTTAGAACACGGGCTGTGTTGTCTCAGTTTCTTCATCTGTAAAATGACGATGGTAATAGCACCCCCCTACCTGACTAGGTAGTTGTAAAGATGACTTAGTTAACACAGGGAAGGAACCAGAACACTGCCTGGAAGTGATTGCTCAATAAATGTTTACTATCATTTTTCAAATAGAGTAATTCATATTAGTTCAAAAATTAACACATCCTGCGATGCACTCCAATATGCTCTTTAAATAATAAAGTGCGAGTGTAGTTTTTGTTTAGTGCTCCAGATAACCTTTAAAAATGTAGTGAATAGATCAGCTTAATCTATCACATATGTTGTTCTATAAAAGCAGTAAGACCCACTGACCTAGCAGATTAGGAAAGTTGTGTTCTAATTATAGTCTTCTCCTTATTCTTAGGAATGCAACATGTCTAGTCACTTTGTATTTTTGCTTGTTTGTTTCTTTGTTTCTTTCTTTCTTTAAAGATGACTGGTAAGGGGATCTTAAACCTTGACTTGGTGTTTTCAGCACCACGCTCTCCCAAGTGAGCTCACCGGCCATCCCTATATAGGGATCTGAACCCGTGGCCTTGGTGTTATCAGCACCACACTCTCCCAAGTGAGCCATGGGCCGGTCCTTCTAGGCACTTTGTATCTCAGTTTACCCACCCACGATATAGAGTTAGCAATACTTTACAATTCAAGAAGTGTGTGGGTAAAATAAAATATTAAGTATAAAACTATTATGGAAAAGAATTACTAGGTTCCAGGCTATGATATAAAATTTAATGTAACTGGGAGGTTTCTGTTTACCCCAGGAGAGCTAGTGAACTTTGTATTCCATCTGAGAAAGGAGCTCCTAAGAGAGAGGGAGGTCTTCCATAGTTGTGTTGGAGGCAAACCCTCAACCATGGATCTGCCTTCAGAACATGCAGTAAGGCTGGAAAACCTCATTGAATATGTAGCTGGTTGTCTTAGAATTTCTACGGTCTGAATACTGAACTAAGCCCAAATGTCTATATCCTCTCCAACCTAAAATCTCTTTAAAACAAACTATATATTTGTGTGTGTGTGTATGTATGTATGTATATATGAAAAGAAAGATCCTGTAATATCACAAGAAAATAGGACCTAGTGCCATTCATGACTCTAAAATTTTAGAAATTCCTCAAGGATAGAAAGCAAACAAGACAAGATTGATAGAAAAAGAGCAGAGGAAATAAATAGGCCTAAAACCTCAGAGGCCCAAAAATGTATCTGAGAAATTCCACACCTGGAGTCCACGCATCCGTGAGGTGAGCATTACCTAACAGGGTGAAGAACTGGTCAGCCCAGCTGAGTTCACTGGGCTCTTTCTTCATCAGCTGCAGAGCAGATGAGACTGCCTGCTCCCAAACTGGTGCCCTGCGAACTGCCACCTAAACAGCCTGGGGATTGTTCCAGGAGCCCCACAGAATGTATGGGCACTGAAAGACAAGAGCAGTGTCTAAAAAGACAGAAAGAGGAAAAGGACCTCTCTACCTTTGACTAAGGATACAAATACTATTCCATGAAGTACTGAAAACCAAATAAGTATCACAATAACCCCAAGTAACTTACATCTCTGGAGGGACTTCAGGCTCTCACATTAGGATGACAAATCAATCCCAGGCTCACATTGAGCCCAAAAACACACTCCTCCACACAATAAACAGAGGGAGGCCCCATAAGAGGATACATATGAGAGAAAAACTAAGAAGAGAGAGATTACATCTAAAAGTTTCAGGGCCCATCAATTACAAGTCTCAGAATGAAGACACAGAGAAAATGGAAGGGAAGAAATAATAAAGATGTAATAAACTCAGTTCCTAGATCTGAATAAAAACCCAAGTCTGATGATGAAATATAGTTACTGCAAAAGAAACCAACCCTGAGGCATATTGTCATGAAGTTTCAGAAAACTAATTAGAAGAA
This sequence comes from Galeopterus variegatus, assembly GCF_000696425.1. Lineage (NCBI taxonomy): Eukaryota > Metazoa > Chordata > Mammalia > Dermoptera > Cynocephalidae > Galeopterus > Galeopterus variegatus. Next base: position 12,098 of record NW_007745665.1, read on the forward strand.
AAAAAGTCAATAGCTTCCTTGGAGAAAAAAAATACGAATTTATCTATTGGCACACAAGAATTAAATTGGCATCAGAATTTTCATCAGTAATGTAGTCACCAGAAAACCATGGAATCATATCTTCAAATTTCTGAAGGAAATAATGTAAAATTGTACTCAAATATAAGAACAAAATAAGATATTTGTAGATTCTTAAGGACTAGGATAATTTACTTAGACTTTTTGTGAACAAATTACTAATGGGCACTCCAGTAAAATAACAACAACAAAAATTCAGTGAGAAAGGCATGGGTATACAAAAAAAAAATTTAAAGAAAGAAAA
>NW_007745665.1:12542-13391 GCF_000696425.1 Galeopterus variegatus
AACAACAAAAATTCAGTGAGAAAGGCATGGGTATACAAAAAAAAAATTTAAAGAAAGAAAAAAATCTGGCATTTAGAAAAGAAATGGAGCTAGGGGGTGGTAGGGAACCTTACAGCTAAGCCTAAAAATTGCTGTTGAGATATTTATAAGAAAAAATAAAAATAGGAAAATAAAATCACAAATGATTTCAGTATGAAAGCTGGTAATGATGCAAGTAGTTGTGTTGGCTTTTTAATTTCTATCTCAATTAAAAAAATCATTTTTCAAATTTATATGTCAAGTGGGTATAAAACTCATCATCCTGATCCATTTACTCATCTGCTTCATGGTAATATTTAGAGGTCAGAGAAATGGTAGTCTCAGTGCCCACATCATCGTTTAAGGCATGAGATGAAACATACCCTCCAAAGATCCTGACTGCAGTTGGAAAGGAGATTTGCAGAGGAACTGTGGAATTTGCATCGTGTACTCAGCCTCAGCACTGGCTCCACATTTCAACATATGCTGATAGCTCGGCTGGACCAACTGGAGATGAGGAGACTTCCTTTGCTCAGATACAGACATGCCTAAGTCTTACATTTAAATCAGCAGTGACTAAGACTAGAAAGAATGGTACCTCAGAGACTGCCTTCATTTTTAGATGTTTTAAAAACATAATAATGAGGAGACAGATTTGAGAGCATCTTGCCTCCTGTCTCCTCACCAGTTGACCTCATAAAATAAAGTCTTTTAAATAAAAAATTTTTTAAAGGTAATAATAGAATGTGGACAAAGAAGACAAACAGCTCACTTGCATTACTAGGATTTACTATCACATAACCCACCTTTGTCATCACAGATTTAATGGTG
>NW_007745665.1:13642-14477 GCF_000696425.1 Galeopterus variegatus
ACTTGCATTACTAGGATTTACTATCACATAACCCACCTTTGTCATCACAGATTTAATGGTGTCTAAACCATTGTGTAGATGACTGCCTACCAAAAAGTCACTAGATTTACTCAGAGTTGCCTTTGCATTTAAATTTTACAGAAGACATTTTAAATTTTTAAATCAATCCAGCAGCTGCAGTAACATCAATAAAAATCATAGCTTTCTGGTGGAAATAAGGAGTCCAGCAATGAATTCTTAATAAGATCAAATGCTTTGCACAGAATGGTCTTGGAGAAGTAAGAGTATCTTTTTTACCAAGAGAGGACAAGATAATTCTTAAAAGAAGAATCAGAAATGACTATAAAATAATTTTCTCATGAGGAAAGAATTATTCAGGTCCTCCACTAGAGGAGCCTGGGATGGCAGATGTCACCACACTTCCACCTCCATTTTCATGAAGTAAGCATTCCACCATATAGATCAGATTCTGTCACAGCCAGTTGTAAAACAGTGAGATGCCCACCTCTGTGTGGCCAGATGAGATTATCAATAGGGCAATGGAGGTCACTTTTCCTTTTATCCCCTCATCCTTTTCTGTCCTCATCCCTATTTGGAAGGAATTTTCTACCATAATGGTGAACACAAGTATGTTATGAGATATTATCTCTTCATTAAGAAAGACGGTTCCATTCCTTATGGTCTCATCATGCTTTTACTATATGTTGAAGAACGTGAACAATCAGAGGGTTGGCTGGTTAGCTAGTTGGTTAGAGCATGAGGTTATAACACCAAGGTCAAGGGTTCAGATATCTGCACATGTCAGCCACCAAAAAAAAAAAAAAAAAAAAAAAAA
>NW_007745666.1:0-2541 GCF_000696425.1 Galeopterus variegatus
GTCCACAGGAGCCTGTAGCCACATGTACAGGACTGGAGCCTGGGGCTCACTTTGTGTTAGGGCAAGCATGGAGCCTGGGATCTTGGGTGCCAACCTGGTATCTGGGGCCAGGCTGGTGTTAGGGCAAGCATAGAGCCTGGGATTGTGGGTTCTGGCCTGTTAACTGGGGCCACAGGAGTTGGTCTGGAACCTGTGTCCGTTGGGGCTGCCTGGAAGCTGGTATATGCGTTTTGTTTATGTTGAGGATTTTGTTATTTAAAAGAAAACAATGAGTGACATAGGTGCTTTAGCTGACAGGCTTTTGGCTGCTAGTGATCTAAGACTGTGACCAGCATTAATATTAGTCTTGGAGATTCCATGATGGTGCATTGATAGCACCTACAAAGAGGATTTTACACAAGTTGAGAGGTGAGACAGAGATACAGGGGAACAATCTTTCCATATTCCAAAAAAGAATGTGGAGGATGAAATTTAATGGTCCATCTGGTCTCGTTGTGATACATGTGCTGTTGAACAACCACCAGCTCATTAAACTCTGGTTGGCCATGCTTCCAGACTCCCCAGCAAGACTGGCTTTGTAGCAAAAATTAATAACATGTGCTGACATTAACTGCTGATTTTTTTAAAAGTAAATTTTTGTTGGACATTTGTGTTTTATGTTCATGGGTGATAAGCTTCTGTTTAGAAGAAAAATTTTTAAAAATTCCTTAAAATAAAAAACTAAGGGTTCGTTATTCATGGAATATGTTTTGGAGGCTGATCGCTCCAGTAACTAGTATTTTCCAGATGTCTGCTTTTAATTATTTTTAAGAGGCTGATCATTTCAACTGCTGACTTGGAGTTTCATGGGGAAGGACTTGGTAACTAAAATAATTTTACTTGATTTACTACCTTTGGAAGTTCTTTACCCCATTCTTAGAGTAAACAAAATTAAGCTTGGTGTTTGCATAGCTGCATAAAATTGAATCAGTGAATTCATGGGGTATTTTCTAAAAGTAGCTTTACTTGGAACAGCTTGAGGAAATTGGGGTGGGGGAAGAGGGGAGCTTTAGTGCTAGGTCTTGCCTTAATTTTATAGGAATCTGGCAGATGATTTCAGGCTTTGCAGCTGTGAAGTTCATGCTGAAACTCAGTTTCCCTTCTTTCATATGTGATTTGAGATCTCAGTGTGAGAAGTGTTTTGGAGTGCAAGGTGTTACTGTTCACTGATTGTGTTTTCTCAGCCACTCGGAGATCCTCCTGGAGAAAAGAAAATGAAAGAAGAGTGTCTAGCTATATTCTTCATTATATCAACTAGCCCTGAATGCAGTGCACTGGCCTTAAGGGAGAATTCAGGAAGAAGTTTCCCCCACCAGCCCTGGAAAGGCATAATCATGCTCTGTGTATCTCCTGAGTTTCCACTATACAGCAGCCTGTTCTCACAGCTAGGCATGGTACAGGGTTATTAGACAACTCTCTGGAATCGGTATTACCATGCTGACTTTACAGACCAGAGAGTGAAGGCAGGAGAATAATTAAGTTCCAGGTGAGACATTTGGTGAGTGGGGAGAAGAGTTTTGAACCTAGACCTGTCTCATTGCATTGTATGTCCTCTGAGGGTAGGCGGATGACTTGCTTTCCTGCAAGGATGCAGATGACTTACACCTGAACTTTTCCTAAGAGCAGGCTTTAATCTTTAATATGGAAACTTTTCTTCAATGAGAAGGCCATGTGTATGTTCAGGAGGTGAGGAGGAGCAGTGTGTGGGAAGAGGGGGGAGAAAAAGAGAGAGAAGGGAAGATACTACAGATATGATTTTTAAAAGGCAGTGAGAAAAGGGTGCCAATTTTATATTTTTGCTGGAATTTAAGAAATTATAGTTTATTCAGCTGTTGCTTTGGTTGAGTCACTGTTCCTGTCTATAGACGTAAAAATAGGACAGTTTGTGACCACAAGAAGCTGCAGACCTAGACAGAGAAATGCACACAAGCAGAGGCTGATGAAATCCATAACTGAGACACAAGGAGTACAAAAGCACAGAAGGGAAATGGATTTATTATAACATGGAGAATTGAGGAAGATAGAATGGTTGAGATGGTTCATACATGGGGGCTTGAAATAAGGAGAGGATTCCAGAATGAAAGAGTAGGTTCTTAGTGAACTCAGTAATCCCGTCCAGACTTTTTAGCCATAATATTCTCCCAGAAATAGAATGGTTGAGATGGTTCATACATGGGGGCTTGAAATAAGGAGAGGATTCCAGAATGAAGGAGTAGGTTCTTAGTGAATTCAGCAATCCCGTCCAGACTTTTTAGCCATAATATTCTCCCAGATAATAAGGCATTATGGGATTCTATAAGGAAAGCAATTATTCGGATGCCTGGGTGAATCTGGTGTCACATAGGAACCTTAAAATCGACAAGATTTTCTAATATAAAGGCAAACATGCTTCAACAAGTAGTTTTGATGAGTCAGTGAGGAGCCTGTGAAACAAGTCATTTCCCTCATGAGGTGCAGGACTGGGGAACCTCAAAATGCAGAAGCCTTCTAGGATACGCTGAT
>NW_007745666.1:3172-3390 GCF_000696425.1 Galeopterus variegatus
CCCTCATGAGGTGCAGGACTGGGGAACCTCAAAATGCAGAAGCCTTCTAGGATACGCTGATGGGTACAGTATATTCCCTGAAGTGGCATTGTATACATAAACAGGAGTGTGCAAAAAATGTAACCATTTCCTACAGAGAAGTTTAATTTTACACTCTGAGTTCCCATTCTACTGGGCAAACAATGTGCCTCAGTCTGTCCGTGGTCCCCACTCCTGTC
>NW_007745666.1:7492-7896 GCF_000696425.1 Galeopterus variegatus
TCCTGTCCCCATGAAAAGTGTACAAAGCATAGCTAAAAAGCAAGTGAATAAGAGAGATAAAAATTTCAGGATGGGAAACAAAATAAATAAAGGCATAAGTGAAGGTTAGTTTTATGTGTCAATGTGGCTGGGCTTTAGTGCCCAGTTATTTGGTTAATCACTAGTCTAGATGTTTCTGTGAAGGTATTTTATATGTGATCAACATTTACGAATAGTTTGATTTTATGCAAGGAGATTATCCTTGACAGTGTGGTGGGCCTCATTCAAACAATTGAAGACTGCAACATCAAAAAGTGAAGTTTCCTGAAAAAGAAGAAACATTGTAATTCTGAGTCTTCAGCCTGCCCGTCTTCTTCACAGATTTCAGACCCAACACAGAAAATCAACTCTTTTTTTTTTTTTTT
>NW_007745666.1:13091-13781 GCF_000696425.1 Galeopterus variegatus
TTGCAAAATACACTGACTTTTATTTTTCTAATTCTATTAGTGACCGATATATTCTTGAAAATGTGGAGTTGCGTAGTAGGGAAAAGCAAAGACATGAGTTTGGGAACAAAGCAGTTCCAGACTGAGGTTCCAGGTTAGTATTGACATGTGAGCTCTTCATAGGGCGTTCTCTAGTTCTGTGCTCGGTTTCAGCAGTTGACAACATGGTGCATAAAAGAAGCGAGAGCTCTCCTCACCCTCTAGTGGAGGGGTCGGTAGGCATGCCACAGCAGTAACCACCTTGACACTCCAAAGGCGGGCAGGGGGTCTTCTTTCCTGTACAAGGGTACTTCAAAAAAATTCATGGAAAAATTGAATTACAAGATAATCTGAATCCTTTCATAAGCTTTTTGAAGGCCCCTTGTATGATCCCAGGGTCCCAAATACTGCCAGATACTTTTGAAGTGTGCAAAAATATTTATTAAATGGTTAAATGTATAAATGTCAGCATATAGAAATTAAGCAGCACAGGTGCCTTCTCTTCCAGAAAAGTTATTATTCCAAGGTCTTTAATTGTGATAAGAAGATTCTAGATTCTAGAACAACATTTCAACTCTCCCCTACAACACAAAGGTACACACATACATGTATTTGAGATTCTAATTATTATATTTATATTAAAAAAATATAAGGCCTTTTATTTTTTATTTT
>NW_007745666.1:15829-16205 GCF_000696425.1 Galeopterus variegatus
TTTAAGCTCACTCATCTCCCCTGAAAATTATTCACTCCTATACCTCAGTTTCCCCTTCCCAATGAAGAGGGTACTTGAGTGTCAACCATCTTACTGTTTCTTGATGTTTTTACAATTTCTATGATTCCTAAGTGTTGTATGCACTTAACAAATTTTTAATTCTCTTCTCTTGTTAACCTTTTGTTTTTTATAGGAATGTTGACTGTGACCTGACCCCTTATGATGGGGAGAAAACCTTTGTGCCACTAAAATGTGAATACCAGGAGGTACGCAGTCACTGGGAACCATATTGAAGGCTGGTGACTTCCACCTAAGTTACCTCCTTTCCCCCAAAGAAGTCCAGTCACAGTGTGAAAACCTAAAGATCTGGCATTTG
>NW_007745666.1:21741-21969 GCF_000696425.1 Galeopterus variegatus
AGAAAAGACCTGGAGTCTCATCATGCCCAGACTGACTTTTCTCCTGGGGGCAGCTCTGAGATTACCTGGGAAGCTTTATCTGCATAATAAAACAACCTTTGTTCACCTTGACGTCCTGCCCCTCATCTTCCCCAGAACTCAAAAGAACTTCTTACTGGACACTGTTCTTTAAGCTCACTCATCTCCCCTGAAAATTATTCACTCCTATACCTCAGTTTCCCCTTCCCA
>NW_007745667.1:0-1226 GCF_000696425.1 Galeopterus variegatus
GAGTTTAATTAGATTGTTTTGATTAGTTCAATTAGTTTAATTAGATTGATGAGTCTAGTTTGATTAGGTAAATTAGATTGATGTGATTAGTTTGAATAGTTTAATTTGATTTATGAGACTAGTTTCATTAGTTTAATTAGATGACGAGGATAGTTTGATTATTTTAATTCAATGGATGAGACTAGTTTGATTAGTTTAATTTGATTGGTGGAATTAGTTTGATTAGTTTAATTAGATTGATGAGATTAGTTTGATTAGTTTATTTTGATGGGACTAGTTTGAGAAGTTAATAATATTGGTTGGATTAGTTTGATTAGTTTAATTAGATGATGAGAATTGTTTGATTAGTTTAATTTGATGATGAGAATAGTTTGATAAGTTTAATTGGATAGATGGGACGAGGTTGATTAGTTTAATTAGATCATGAGAATAGCTTGATTTGTTTAATTAGAAGGATGATACTAGTTCGATTAGTTTAATTTGATTGTTGGGATTAGTTAGATTAGTTTAGTTTGATGAGTCTAGTTTGTTTTGTTTAATTACATTGATGAGATTAGTTTGATTAGTTTAATTAGTTTGTTGAGATTAGTTTGATTGGTTTAATTAGATTGATGAGACTACTTTGATTAGTTTAATTTTATTGTTGGGATTAGTTTGATTAGCTTGCTTAGTTTGATGGAACTAGTATGATTTGTTTAAATAGATTGATGAAATTAGTTTGATTACTTTAATTAGATGGATGAGACTAGTTTCATTAGATTAATTTAATAGATGAGATTTTTTGATTTGTTTAATTTGATTGATGAGACTAGTTCGATTAGTTTAAGTAGATTGATGAGACAAGTTTGAGCAGTTTAATGAGATTGGGAGATTAGTTTGATTCGTTTAATTAGATTGATTATATTGATTAGTTTAATTTGATTGATGAGACAAGTTTGATCAGTTTAATTTAATAGATGTGATTTCTTTGATTGGTTTAACTAGATTGAGGAGACTAGTTTGATTAGTTTAATTAGATGAAGAGAATAGTTTGACTTGTTTAATTAGATGGATGATACTAGTTTGATTAGTTTAATTTGAAGGTTGGGATTAGTTTGATTAGTTCAGTTTGATGAGTCTAGTTTGATTAGTTTTACAAGATTGATGAGATTAGTTTGATTAGTTTAATTAGATTGTTGACACTAGTTTAATAGTTTTATTTGATTGTTGGGTTTAGTTCGATTAGT
>NW_007745667.1:2302-14476 GCF_000696425.1 Galeopterus variegatus
TTCAAACTAATCTCATGAATTTAATTAAACTAATCTATCTCATCTCATCTATCAAATTAAAGTAATCAAACTAATCTCATCATTCTAATTAAACTAATCAAACTACTTTCATGAAACTAAACCAATCAAACTAAACCCAACAATCAAATTAAACTAATCGAACCAGTCTGATCCATCTAATTAAACTAATCAAACTAATCCCAACAATCAAATTAAACTAATCAAACTAATCTCATCATTCTAATTAAACTAATCAAACTAGTTTCATGAAGCTAATTAAACTAATCCCAACAATCAAATTAAACTAATCAATCTTGTCTCATCAATTTAATTATATGAATCAAAATAATCTCAACAATCTAATTAAACTAATCAAACTAATCTCATCCATCTTATTAAACAAATCAAACTACTCCCAACCATCAAATTAAACTAAACGAACTAATATCATCCATCTAATTAAACAAATCAAACAACTCTCATCATCTAATTAAACTATTCAAACTAGTCTCATCAATCTAATGAAACTAATCAAACTAGTTTCATCAAACCAATTAAACTAATCAAACTAATCCCAACAATCAAATTAAACTAATCCAATCAGTCTCATCCATATAATTAAACAAATCAACGTATTCTAATCATCGAATTAAACTAAACAAACTAGTCTCATCAATCTACTTAAATGAATCAAACTAATCTCAACAAACTAATTAAACTAATCAAACTAATCTCATCAATCTAGTTAAACAAATCAAACTAGACTCATCAAACTAAACTAATCAAACTAATCTCATCAATCTAGTTAAACAAATCAAACTAGACTCATCAAACTAAACTAATCAAACTAATCCCAACAATCAAATTAAACTAATCGTACTAGTATCATCCATCTAATTAAACAAATCAAACTCTTCTCAACATCTAATTAAACTTATCAATCTAGTCTCATCCATCTTTTTAAACTAATCAAACTAAACTCATCTGTCTAATTTACCTAACCCAACTAAACTCATCAGTCTAATTAAGCTAACCAAACAAATACCAACAATCTAATTAAAGAAATCAAACTAGTCTCATCAATCTAATTGAACTAATCAATCTGGACACATCAATCTAATTAAACTAATCAAACTAATACCAACCATCAAATTAAACATATCAAACTAGTCTCATCAATCTATTTAAATGAATCAAGCTAACCTCAACTAGCTAATTAAATGAATCAAACTAATCTCATCAATCTTTTTAAACTAATCAAACTAAAATCATCAATCAAATTAAACTATTCAAAAAAATCTCATCAATTTAATTAAACTAATCAACCTAGTCTCATCAATCAAATTAAACTAATCAAACTTGTGTCATCCATCAAATTAAACTAATCAAACTATTCTCCTCATCTAGTTAAACTAATGAAACTAATCTCAACAATCTTAATAAACTGCTCAAACTAGTCCGATCAAACTAATTAAAATAATGAAACTAATCACATCAATCTAATTAAAATGATCAAACGAGTCTCATCCATCTAATTAAACAAATCAAACTACTCTCATCAATCTAATTAAACTAATGAAACTAGACTAATCAAACAATTAAACTAATCAGGCGAATCCCAAAAATCAAATTAATCTAATCAAATGAGTCTCATCAATCTAATTGAACTAATGAAACTATTGCCTTCAATCAAATTAAACTAATCAAATTAGTTTCATCAATCGATTTAAACTAAACAATTTCATCCATCTAATGAAACTAATCTAACTAATACCAACAATCAAATTAAACTAATCAAACTATTCCCAACAATCAAAATAAACTAATTGAACTAGTATCATCCATCTAATAATACAAATCAAATTATTCTCCTCATCCAATTAAAATAATCAAACTAATCCCAACCATCAAACTAAACTTATCAAACTAGTCTCATCAATCTAATAAAACGAATCAAACTAATCTCAACAATCTAATTAAACTAATCAAACTTCTCTCACCAATGTTCTTAAACTGCTCAAACTAGTCTCATCAATATAATTAAACTAATCAAACTTGTCTCATCAATCTAATTAAATGAGTCAAATTATTCTCATCAATCTAATTAAACTAATCAAACTAGTCTCATCAATCTAATTTAACTAATCATCCTAGTCTCATCCCTCAAATTAAACTAATCAAACTATTCTAATCATCTATTTAATTGAATCAAACTATTCTCATCGATCTAATTAAGCTAATCAAACTGTTCTCATCAGCTAATTAAATGAATCAAACTATTCTCATCAATCTAATTAAACTATTCAAACTAATCTCATCAAATTAAACTTTTCAAACAAATCTCATCAATTTAATTAAACTAATCAACCTAGTCTCATCAATCAAATTAAATTAGTCAAACTAGTCTCCACCATCTAATTAAACTAGTCAAACTATTCTCATCAGCAAATTAAACGAATCAAACTATTCTCATCAATCTAATTAAACTATTCAAACTAATCTCATCAAATTAAACTTTTCAAACAAATCTCATCAATTTAATTAAACTAATCAATCTAGTCTCATCACTCAAATTAAACTAATCAAGGTAGTATCATCAATCTAATTAATCTAATCAAACTATTCTCATTAATCTAATTATACTAATCATACTATTCTCATGAATCTAATTGAACTAATCAAACTAATCTCATCAATCTAATTAAATGAATCAAACTAATCTGAACAATCTAATTAAACTAATCAAACTAATCTCATCAATCTTATAAAACTAATCAAACTAGACTCATCAAATTAAACTAATCAAACTAATCTCATCAATCTTATAAAACTAATCAAACTAGACTCATCAAATTAAACTAATCAAACTAATCCCAACAATCAAATTAAACTAGACGGACTAGTATCATCCATCTAATTAAACAAATCATTCTATACTCATCATCTAATTAAACTAACCAAACTAGTCTCATCAATCTAGTTAAACTAATCAAAGAAATCTCATCTATTTAATTAAACTAATCAAACTAATCTCACCAATCTTATCAACTTCAACTAATCAAAATAGTCTCATCAATCTAATTAAAGTAATCAAACTAATCTCATCAAACTTATTAAACTAATCAACTAATGTCAGCAAAACAATTAAACTAATGAAACTAGTCTCATCCATGTAATTATACTAATCAAACTATTCACATCAATCTAATTATACTAATCATACTATTCTCATGAATCTAATTAAACTAGTCATACTAATCTCATCAATCTAATTAAACATATCAAACTAATCTCAACAAACTAATTAAACAAATCAAAGTAGTCTCATCAATCTAATTAAACTAATCAAACTATTCTCATCAATCTAATTATTCTAATCATACATTTCCAATGAATATAATTAAACAAATCAAACTACTCTCATCAATTTCATAAAACTAATCAAACTAGGCTCATCAATCTAATTAAACTAATGAATTTCATCAAGCTAATTAAACTAATCAAACTAATACCAACAATCAAATTAAACGAATCAAACTAGTCTCATCCATCGAATTAAAATAATCAAATTATCCTCGTCATCTAATTAAACTAGTCAAACTAGTCTCATGAATCAAATTAAACTAATCAAACTAATCTCATCTCTATAATTAAACTAATCAAACTAGTCCCATCAATCTCATTAAACTCATGAATCTCATCATCTAATTAAACTAATCAAACTAGTCTCATCAATCTAGTTAAACCATTTCAAAGAAATCTCATCTTTTAAATTAAACTAATCAAACAAGTCTCATCAATCTAATTAAACTAATCAATCTAATTAAACGAATCAAACTAATCCCACCAATCTTTTTAAACTGCTCAAACTTGTCCCATATATTTAATAATATGAATCAACCTAATCTCATCAATCTAATTAAACTAATCAAACTAATCGCATCAATCTTATTAAACTAATCCAAGTAATCCAAACAATCAAATTAAACTAATCAGACTATTCTCATCATGGATGAAATGAGATACTAGTTCGTTTAGTTTAATTTGATTGTTTGGAGTATTTTGTTTTGTTTAATAAGATGGATGAGATTTGTTTGATTAGGTTAATTAGATTGTTGACATTAGTTTGATTCATATAATTAAATTGATGAGACAAGTTTGATTAGTTCCATTATATTGATGAGAACAGTTTGATTCGATTAATTAGAAGATGAGAATAGTTTGATTAGTTTAATTTGATTTATGAGACTAGTTTGATAAGTTTAATTAGATGACGAGGATTGTATGATTCTTTTAATTATATTGATGAGAGTAGTTTGAGCAGTTTAATAAGATTTGTGAGATTAGTTTGATTAGTTTAATTAGATTGATGAGATTGATTATTTTAATTAGATTGATGAGACTAGTTTGATTAGTTTATTATGATAGTTGGGTTTACATCAATTACTTTAATTACATTGATGACACTAGTTCCTTTAGTTTAATTAGATTGCTGTGATTAGTTGGATTAGTTTAATTAGTTAGATGAGATTAGTTAGACTAGTTTTATTAGATTGATGAGACTAGTTCGATTAGTTTAATTAGATTGTTGAGATTTGTTTGATTTGTTTAATTAGATTGTTGGGATTAGTTTGATTAGTTAAAGGATTCTGATGAGGTTAGTTTGATTATTTAAAGTAGATTGATGAGACTAGTTTAATTAGTTTAAATTAATAGATGAGATTGGTTTGATTGTTTTAATTAGACTAATGAGACTAGTTTGATTAGTTTAAGTTGATTCATGAGACTAGTTAGACTAGTTTAATTTGATTGATGAGAATAGTTTCATTAGTTTAATTTGATTGTTGGGTTTAGGTAGATTAGTTTAGATTGATGAGTCTAGTTTGATTTGTTTAATTACATTGATGAGATTAGTATGATTAGTTTAATTAGTTTGTTGAAATTAGTTTGTATCATTTAATTAGATAGATGAGATTAGTTTGATTAGTTTAATTAGATTCATGAGAATAGTATGATTTGTATAATTAGATTGATGAGAATAGTTTGTTTAGTTTAATTATATTGATGACAATAGTTTTATTAGATTAAATAGATGATGAGAATAGTTTGATGAGTTTAATTTGATAGATGAGATGAGATAGATTAGTTTAATTAAATTTATGAGATTAGTTTGAATATTTCATTTTGATTGATGAGTTTAGTCTGATTAATTTAATTAGATTGATGGCATTAGTTCGATTATTTTAATTAGATTGATGAGACTAGTTTGATTAGTTTAATTATATTGATGAGACTTGTTTGAGCAGTTTAAGAAGATTGATGAGAATAGTTTGATTTGTTTAAGTAGATTGATGAGATTTGTTTAATTATTTTAATGAGAGGGATGAGATTAAATTATTTAGTTTAATTAGATTGATGAGGTTAGTCTGATTAATTTAATTAAATTGATGAGACTAATTTGATTAGTTTAAATAGTTTGATATGATTAGTGTGATTAGTTTAATTAGTTTGATGGGACTAGTTTGGGCAGTTTAATAAGAATGGTTAGATTAATTTGATTAGTTTAATTAGATGATGAGAATAGTTTGATTAGTTTAATTTGATGGATGAGACTAGTTTGACTAGTTTAATTTGATTGATGAGAGTAGGTTTATTAAATTAATTGGATAGATGAGACGAGGTTGCTGAGTTTAATTAGATGATGAGAATTGATTGATTTGTTTAATTTGATGGATTATACTAGTTCGATTCATTTTATTTGATGGTTGGGATTTGTTTGATTTGTTTAGTTTGATGAGTCTAGTTTGATTTGTTTAATTACATTGATGAGATTAGTTTGATTAGTTTAATTAGTTTGTTGAGATGAGTGTGATTCGTTTTATTAGATTGATGAGATTAGTTTGATTAGTTTAATTAGATTCATGAGAATAGTATGATTAGCATAATTAGATTGATGAGAATAGTTTGATTAATTTAATTATTTTGATGAAACTACTTTGATTAGTTTAAATAGATTGATGAAATTAGTTTGATTACTTTAATTAGATTGATGGGACTAGTTTCATTAGTTTAATTTAATAGATGAGGTTTGTTTATTTGTTTAATATGATTGATGAGACTAGTTTGATTCGTTTACGTAGATTGATGAGACTGGTTTGAGCAGTTTAGTAAGATTGGTGAGATTAGTTTGATTCATTTAATTAGTTTGATGAGACTAGTTTGATTAGTTTAATTAGATTGATGAGACTAGTTTGATTAGATTAATTAGATTGTTGAGATTAGTTCGATTTGTTTAATTAAATTGATGAGACTCCTTTGATTAGTTTAATTAGATGAGAATATTTTGATTTGTTTAAATAGATGGATGAGACTGGTTCGATTAGTTTAATTTGATTTTGGGGATTAGTTTGATTGGTTTAGTTTGATGAGACTGGTTTGATTACTTTAATTAGATTGATGAGACTAGTTTGATTAGTTTAAGTAGATTGAAGAGATTTGTTTAATTAGTTAAGTGAGATTAATGAGATTAAATTATTCAGTTTAATTAGATTGATGAGATTAGTTTGATTAGTTTAATTACATTGATGAGACTCGTTTGATCAGTTTAATTAGATTGTTGTGATTAGTTTGATTAGTTTAATTACATTGATGAGACTCGTTTGATCAGTTTAATTAGATTGTTGTGATTAGTTTGATTAGTTTAATTACATTGATGAGACTCGTTTGATCAGTTTAATTAGATTGTTGTGATTAGTTTGATTAGTTTAATTAGTTTGATTGGACCAGTTTGAGCAGTTTAACAAGATTGGTGAGATTAGTTTCATTAGTTTAATTAGATTGTGGAGGTTAGCTTGATTAGTTTAATTAGATTGATGAGACTAGTTTGATAAGTTTAATTTGATGGTTGGTATTAGTTTTATTAGTTTAATTAGTTTGATGAATCCAGTTTGATTAGTTCAATTAGATAGATGAGACTAGATTGATTTGTTTAATTAGATTGTTGGTATTAGTTTGGTTAGCTTAATTAGATTGATGAGTTTAGTTTGAATAGGTAAATTAGACTGATGAGATTAGTTTGATTAGTTTAATTAGATGGATTAGACAAGTTAGATAAGTTTAATTATATGATGAGAATAGTTTGATTTGTTTAATTAGATGGATGATACTAGTTCGATTAGTTTAATTTGATTGTTGTGATTAGTTTGATTAGTTTAGTTTGATGAGACTAGTTTGATTGGTTTAACTAGATTGATGAGATTAGTTTGATTAGTTTAATTAGTTTGTTGAGATTAGTTAGATTCATTTAATTAGATTGATGTGACTAGTTTGATGAATTTAATTAGAAGATTAGAATACTTTGTTTTTTTAATTAGAAGGATGAGACTGGTTGGATTAGTTTAATATGATTGATGGTAGTAGTTTGATTAGTTTAATTAGTTTGATGAAACTAGTTTGATTAGTTTAATTAGATTGATGAGACTAGTTAGATTAGTTTAATTATATGATTTGAATAGTTTGATTTGTTTAAGTAGATGGATGATACTAGTTCGATTAGTTTAATTTCATTGTTGGGATTAGTTAGATTAGTTTTGTTTGATGAGTCTAGTTTGATTTGTTTAATTACATTGATGAGATTAGTTTGATTAGTTTAATTAGTTTGTTGAGATTAGTGTGATTCGTTTAATTTGATTGATGAGATTAGTTTGATTAGTTTAATTAGATTCATGAGAATAGTATGATTAGTGTGATTAGATTGATGAAAATAGTTTGATTAGTTTAATTATATTGATGACAATAGTTTTGTTCGATTAATTCAATGATGAGAATAGTGTGATTAATTTAATTTGATAGATGAGATGAGATAGATTAGTTTAACTAAATTCATGAGATCAGTTTGAATTCTTCGTTTTGATTGATGAGATTAGTTTGATTAGTTTAATTAAACTGATGAGACTAATTTGATTAGTTTAACTAGATTGATGTGATTACTTTGATTAGTTTAATTAGTTTGATGGGACTAGTTTGCGCAGTTTAATAAGTATGATTTGATTAGTTTGATTAGTTTAATTAGATGATGAGAATAGTTTGATTAGTTTAATTTGACAGATGAGACTAGTTTGACTAGTTTAATTTGATTGATGAGAGTAGGTTGATTAGATTAATTGGATAGATGAGACGAGGTTGCTTAGTTTAATTAGATGATGAAAATAGATTGATTTTTTTAATTTGATGGATGATACTAGTTCGATTCGTTTAATTTGATTGTTGGGATTTGTTTGATTTGTTTAGTTTGATGAGTCTAGTTTGATTTGTTTAATTTCATTGATGAGATTAGTTTGATTAGTTTAATTAGTTTGTTGAGATTAGTGTGATTCGTTTAATTTGATTGATGAGATTAGTTTGATTAGTTTAATGAGATTCATGAGAATAGTATGATTAGTATAATTAGATTGATGAGAATAGATGATTATTTTAATTAGATTGATGAAACAAGTTTGATTAGTTTAATTATATTGATGAGAATAATTTTATTCGATTAATTAGATTATGAGAATAGTTTGATTCGTTTAATTTGATGGATGGGACTAGTTTGATTAGTTTAATTTGATAGATGAGATGAGATGGATTAGTTTAATTAAACTCATGAGATTAGTTTGAATACTTCATTTTGATAGATGAGATTAGTTTGATTAGTTTAATTAGATTGATGGCATTAGTTCGATTATTTTAATTAGATTGATGAGACTAGTTTGAGAAGTTTAAGATGATTGATGAGACTAGTTTGATTAGTTTAAGTAGATAGATGAGATTTGTTTAATTAGTTTAATGAGATTAAATTATTTAGTTTAATTAGATTGATGAGGTTAGTTTGATTAGTTTAATTAAAGTGATGAGACACGTTTGATTAGTTTAATTAGATGATGAGATTAGTTTGATTTGTTTAATTCAATTCAGGAGATAATTTTGAATACTTTAGTTAGGTTGATGAGACTAATTTGATTAGTTTAATTAGATTGAGGAGAATAGTTTCATTAGTTTAATTAGATTGATTAGGTTTGTTTGATTAGTTTAATTAAATTGATAAGACTCATTTGATCAGTTTAATTAGATTGATGTGATTAGATTGATTAGTTTAATTAGTTTGATGGGACTAGTATGAGCAGTTTAATAAGAATCGTTGGATTAGTTTGATTAGTTTATTTGGTGATGAGAATAGTTTGATTTGTTTAATTAGAAGGATGGTACTAGATCGATTAGTTAAATTTGATTGTTGTGATTAGTTTGATTAGTTTAGTTTGATGAGTCTAGTTTTATTTGTTTAATTACATTGATGAGATTGGTTTTATTAGTTTATTTAGGTTGTTGAGATTAGTTTGATTCGTTTAATTAGATTCATAAGAATAGTATGATTAGTTTAGTTAGATGGTTGAGATTAGTTTGATTCATATTATTAAAATGATGGAACAAGTTTGAGCAGTTTAATAAGATTGGTGGGATTAGTTTGATTCGTTTAATTAGATTGATTATATTGATTAGTTTAATTAGATTGATGAGACTTGTTTGATTAGTTTAATTTAATAGATGAGATTTCTTTGATTAGTTTAACTAGATTGATGTGACAAGTTTGACTAGTTTAATTAGATTGATGAGAATAGTTTCATTAGTTTAATTAGATTGACGAATCTAGTTTCATTAGTTTAATTTGATGGTTGGGATTAGTTCGATTAGTATAATTAGTTTGAAGAGTTGAGTTTGATTAGTTTTATGAGATTGAGGAGACTTGTTTTATTAGTTTAATTAGATTATGAGGATAGTTTGAATAGTTTAATTAGATGGATGAGACTAGTATGATTAGTTTAATTTGATTGTTGGTATTAGTTTGATTAGTTTAATTAGATTGATGCGATTGATTAGTTTAATTACATTGATGAGACTAGTTTGATTAGTTTAATTAGATTATGAGAATAGTTTGATTCGTTTAATGGGATTGATGTGACTAGTTTGATTAGTTTAATTAGATTGAAGGGACTAGTTTGTTTCATTTAATTAGATTGATGAGACAAGTTTGATTAGTTTAATTTGATTGTTGGGATTAGTTCGATTAGTTTAATTTGTTTGATGAGACTAGTTTGATTAGTTTAATTAGATTGATGAGACTAGTTTTATTAGTTTAATTAGATGATGAAGAGAGTTTGAATAGTTTAAATAGATGGATGAGAGTAGTTTGATTAGTTTAATTTGATTGTTCGTATTAGTTTGATTAGTTTAATTAGTTTGATGAGATTGAGTAGTTTAATTAGATTGATGAGACTAGTTTGATTAGTGTAATTAGATTGAAGAGAAAAGTTTCATTAGTTTAATTAGATGATGAGAATAGTTTGATTAGTTTAATTAGATTGTTTGGACAAGTTTGATTAGTTTTATAAGATTGATGAGATTAGTTTGATTAGTTTAATGAGATTGATGAGACTAGTTGGATTATTTTAATTTGATTCTTGGCATTCGTCTGATTTGTTTACTTAGTTTGATTAGTCTAGTTTGATTAGTTTAATTAGATTGATGAGACTTGTTTGATTAGTTTAATTTGATTGTTGGTATTAGTTTGATTAGTTTAATTAGTTTGATGAAAATAGTTTGATTAGTTTAATTAGATTGATGAGATAGTTTGATTAGCTATATTAGATGATGAGAATAGTTTGATTAGTTTAATTTGATTGTTTGGATTACTTTGATTAGTTTAATAAGATTGATGCGATTAGTTTGATTAGTTAAATTAGATTGTTGAGATTATTTTGATTCATATTATTAAAATTATGGGACACGTTTGAGCAGTTTAATACGATTGGTGGGATTAGTTTTATTCGTTTTATTAGATTGATTAGATTGATTAGTTTAATTAGATTGATGAGACTTGTTTGATTAGTTTAATTTAAAAGATGAGATTTCTTTGATTGGTTTAACTAGATTGATGAGACTAGTTTGATTAGTTTTATTAGATGATGAGATTCATGAGTTTAATGAGATTGATGAGACTAGTTTGATTAGTTTAATTATATAGATGAGATTAGTTTGATTAGTTTAATTTGATTCATGAGACTAGTTTGACTTGTTTAATTAGATGACGAGGATAATTTGATTATTTTAATTCGATGGATGAGACTAGTTTGATTCGTTTAATTTGATTGTTGGTATTAGTTTGATTAGTTTAATTAGATTGATGAGATTCATTAGTTTAATTAGATTGATGCGCCTAGTTTGATTAGTTTTATGAAATTGATGAGAGTAGTTTGATTAGTTTTATTATATTAATGAGAAATGTATGATTAGAATAATTAGATTGATGAGACTACTTTGATTAGTTTAATTAGTTTGTTCAGATTAGTTGGATACGTTTAATTAGATTGATGAGATTAGTTTGACTAGTTTAATTAGATTCATGAGAATAGTATGATTAGTATAATTAGATTGATGTGAATAGTTTGATTAGTATAATTTCATGGATGAGACTAGTTTCATTAGTTTAATTGTTTTGCTGACATTAGTTGATTAGTTTAATTAGTTTGATTAGTCTAGTTTCATTAGTTTAATTAGATTGATGAGAGTAGTTGGATTTGTTTAATTAGATGGATGAGACACGTTTGATCAGTTTAAATAGATTGATGTGATTAGTTTGATTATTTTAATTAGTTTGATGGGACTAGTTTGAGCAGTTTAATAAGATTGGTGAGATTAGTTTCATTAGTTTAATTAGATGAGGGGAATAGTTTGATTAGTTTAATTTGATGGATGACACAATTTTGAGTAGTTTAATTTGATTGATGAGACTAGGTTGATTAGTTTAATTAAATTGATGAAATTTTTTTGAATAGTTTAATTTGATTAATGATTTTAGTTTGATTAGTTTAAAAAGATTGATGAGATTAGTTTGATTCATTAAATTAGATTGTTGAGGTTAGCTTGATTCATTTAAATAGATTGATGAGACTAGTTTGATAAGTTTAATTTGATGGTTGGTATTAGTTTGATTAGTTTAATTAGATTGATGTGTCCAGATTGATTAGTTCAATTAGATTGATGAGACTAGTTTGATTTCTTTAAGTAGATTGTTGGTATTAGTTTGATTGGTTTAGTTTCATGAAAGTAGTTTGATTAGTTTAATTAGAATGATGAGAT
>NW_007745668.1:0-2298 GCF_000696425.1 Galeopterus variegatus
CCACTTATGAAAAAGGTGACCCAGCATATGCCGAATAAACACCTCTTGCTTAAATTGCAGCAATCTCTTGTCTCGTCGTCTCTGTGAGGCGAGTCACTCCAGTGTGTAGGATTTGTGCTCAGGGCACGGATCTTACAGCTTGGGGGCTCGTCCGGGATTTGGCTCGCTCTCCCTGGGACCAGAGGCTAGAGAACGGAGGATCACTCAAGTAGGTACTGCAGTTGTCTGTGTTTGGTCCCTTCGCTGTCTGCTGTGTGTTGTCTGTTGTCAATTGGTTACGGTGGTTCAAAGAAGTAATCACGGGTCTGATTTTAGATTTTCTGGGGCTCTGCAGAAGAGCCATCTGTAGTGGCCAAGTGGCTAGGCAGATGTGCTGGCACGCCGCAGCCACAGGAGTTCTGGAGGATCCTCCAAATTCCTGTGTAGGAGAATGAGACTCCTTCCGAATTTTCTGATAATCTGGTGTTAGCAGCACTCGTGGCAGGGGTGCATCGGTGTTTTGTTTCTTGTCTGTCTGGTTGTGTGTGGGGGGGGACTGATGAGTTTCTGGGGCGACATGGGGCAAACTGTTTCAACCCCTGTGAGTCTGACTTTGAAACACTGGACTGATGTGAAATCCAGAGCTGAGGGTCTGTCTGTGCCAATTAAAAAGAATAAATGGGTAACACTTAGTTCTGAGGAGTGGCCAGCTTTTCAACTCAGATGGCCTGCTGATGGTACCTCTTCTCTGCCACTGATCACAGCAGTGAAAAGGAAAATTTTCAATTCTGAACATCTCCCAGAACNTTTTAAGAGGTCAGGCAGAAGTCAAAGCAGAACCAGGCACACATTCCAGGAGACAGCCGGTGCCAAGGACTGAACCAGCCCCCCCCCCTTATCTTCTGGACACCTGGCTGGACCAGGGAAGATAAACATGTAACATCGTTTATCGGGGTGCTAGCAGAACTGGCCTGTTAAGCCTAACCATAAATTTTAAGGTGCCACGGCTAATTGACAACCCAGCCTGTTATGAGATCCTGTCTAAAAAACTGTATAAAAAGCCTTGATAGTGTAAAATCGGGGCCGCTTATGAAAAAGGTGACCCAGCATATGCCGAATAAACACCTCTTCCTTAAATTGCAGCGATCTCTTGTCTCGTGGTCTCTGTGAGGCGAGTCACTCCAGCGTGTAGGATTTGTGCTCAGGGCATGGATCTTATAGCTTGGGGGCTCATCTGGGATTTGGCTCGCTCTCCCTGGGACCAGAGGCTAGAGAACAGAGGATCACTCAAGTAGGTACTGCAGTTGTCTGTGTCTGGTCCCTTCGCTGTCTGCTGTGTGTTGCCTGTTGTCAGTTGGTTACGGTGGTTCAAAGAAGTAATCACGGGTCTGATTTTAGATTTTCTGGGGCTCTGCAGAAGAGCCGTCTCTAGTGGCCAAGTGGCTAGGCAGATGTGCTGGCACGCCGCAGCCACAGGAGTTCTGGAGGATGCTCCAAATTCCTGTGTAGGAGACTGAGACTCCTTCCGAATTTTCTGATAATCTGGTGTTAGCAGCANTCACGGGTCTGATTTTAGATTTTCTGGGGCTCTGCAGAAGAGCCGTCTCTAGTGGCCAAGCAGCTAGGCAGATGTGCTGGCACGCCGCAGCCACAGGAGTTCTGGAGGATGCTCCAAATTCCAGTGTAGGAGACTGAGACTCCTTCCGAATTTTCTGATAATCTGGTGTTAGCAGCACTCGTGGCAGGGGCTCATCAGTGTTTTGTTTCTTGTCTGTCTGGTTGTGTGTGTGGGGGGGGACTTACGAGTTTCAGGGGCGACATGGGGCAAACTGTCTCAACCCCTGTGAGTCTGACTTTGAAACACTGGACTGATGTGAAATCCAGAGCTGAGGGTCTGTCTGTGCCAATTAAAAAGAAAAAATGGGTAACACTTTGTTCTGAGGAGTGGCCGGGTTTTCAACTCGGATGGCCTGCTGATGGTACCTCCTCTCTGCCACTGATCACGGCAGTGAAAAGGAAAATTTTCAATTCTGAACATCTCACAGAACAGACATTTTATATTATTGTCTGGGAAGACTTAGTCATGGATCCTCCATCCTGGGTTCATCCCTTTGTTCCCTTAACAGGTCCAGCAGCTGTGTTTACTCTCCAAGGAGCAAAAAAGAAACCGGAGATATTGCCGTCCACTGACCCAGACTGGCTTCTTTCTGACCCCCCTCCCCAACCCTCCTCCTTTCAGATCACAGGCAGCCCGACCATCTGCTCCACTGGAGGAGGGCCCACCAGAGACTGAACCAGAGAGGGGGCCTGCTCAAGGGA
>NW_007745668.1:3506-5448 GCF_000696425.1 Galeopterus variegatus
AGAGAGCCAGAAGAAGCTAAAGAAATAAAGTGAGAAAAGCGCCAAGAGAAAAGTTTTCACAGACTTCTGGCCACTGTATTTAGGGAAACCAGAGAGCCTAATAATATGGTGCCAAGCAATAAGAAGGGACTCCTGGCAAAGGATCAATGTGCTTACGGTAGGGAGAGGGGGCACTGGGTGCAAAACTGCCCTAAGAAAAAGAAAGAGCCTCAAGCCCCCAAAGTCTTGACCCTGCAGGAGGACAGCGATTGGGAGGATGGGGTTTGGGTCCCCTCCCCGAACCCAGGGTAACGCTTAAAGTGGAAGGGAAGCCTATTCAGATTGTGGTAGATACAGGAGCTGAAAATTCAGTATTGCTACAAGCAAATGGACCTCTTCTCAAGAAAAAGTCTTGGGTGCAAGGGGCTACAGGGAACAAACAGTACCCATGGACTACCAGAAGAACAGTGGACCTAGGCGTGGGCCGGGTATCCCACTCATTCATAGTTATTCCTGAATGTCCTTACCCATTGCTGGGAAGAGATCTCCTCACCAAAATAGGTGCACAAATTCATTTTGACCCTGAGGGACCTTGGGTGCTAGACCGGCAAGGGAAGCCTCTCCAGGTATTAACCCTCAGGTTAGAAAATGAATACCAATTGTTTGAAAAGCATGGCCAGGAGACTGGACAGATGGACTGGTGGTTAGAAAACTATCCCCAGACGTGGGCAGAAACAGCAGGGATAGGAAAAGCTAAGAACCGGCCTCCCGTCCATGTAGAATTAAAGGCTCAAGCCAGCCCTATAGCTGTCCGACAGTACCCAATGTCCCGAGAAGCACACGAGGGCATCCGACCCCACATTGCCCACTTGCTCCAGCTGGGAATCCTACGAAAGTGCCAATCAGTGTGGAACACGCCCTTGCTGCCGGTTCGAAAGCCTGGGACTAAAGACTATCGACCGGCCCAAGACCTCCGAGAGGTAAATAAACGCGTGGCTGATCTCCATGCCACCGTCCCTAATCCCTATAATCTTTTGAGTTCTTTACCTCCAGACAGGACCTGGTATTCAGTACTGGATCTTAAAGATGCATTCTTCTGTTTGCCGCTGACTGTACAAAGTCAGGATTACTTTGCTTTCGAGTGGAAAGATCCAGAGACTGGCCTAGTGGGGCAACTCACTTG
The DNA here is from genome assembly GCF_000696425.1 of Galeopterus variegatus. NCBI lineage: Eukaryota > Metazoa > Chordata > Mammalia > Dermoptera > Cynocephalidae > Galeopterus > Galeopterus variegatus. Next base: position 4,669 of record NW_007745668.1, read on the forward strand.
GACACGCCTGCCACAAGGATTCAAGAACTCGCCCACCATCTTCGACGAGGCTCTGCACCAGGACTTGGCTATGTTCTGGGCCTCTAACCCCCAGGTAACTCTGTTACAGTATGTAGATGATCTCCTCCTGGCAGCGGCCAACGAAGAGCTATGTTTAGAGGGAACAAAGCGACTCCTTACAGAGTTGGGAGAACAGGGCTATTAAGCCTCCACCAAAAAGGCCCAGATCTGCAAGCGACAGGTTAGTTACCTGGGGTACCTTCTTAAAGATGGAAAAAGATGGTTGTCTGAGGCCAGAAAAGAGACAGTGTTCCACATCCCGCCACCCTCCAACCAAAGGCAAGTCAGAGAATTTTTAGGTACTGCTGGGTTTTGTCGCCTGTGGGCACCTGGTTTTGCTGAGATGGCAGCCCCATTATATCCCCTCACTAAAAACAATCAGCCCTTTAAATGGGGAGAAAAGGAACAACAGGCTTTTGATAACATTAAAACAGCCTTAGACCGCTAATACACATCTGACAAAGGTCTAATATCCAGAATATATAAAGAACTCAAACATATTTACAAGAAAAAAACAAGCAACCCAATCAAAAAATGGGCAAAAGAGCTAAGCAAGCATTTCTCTAAAGAAGATATACAAATGGCCAACAGTCATATGAAAAAATGCTCAACATCACTCAGCATCCGGGAAATGCAAATCAAAACCACACTGAGATACCATCTCACCCCAGTTAGGATGGCCAAAATCCAAAAGACACCGAAAGATAAATGCTGGCATGG
>NW_007745668.1:5863-8386 GCF_000696425.1 Galeopterus variegatus
GAAAAGATGGTTGTCTGAGGCCAGAAAAGAGACAGTATTCCACATCCCGCCACCCTCCAACCAAAGGCAAGTCAGAGAATTTTTAGGTACTGCTGGGTTTTGTCGCCTGTGGGCACCTGGTTTTGCTGAGATGGCAGCCCCATTATATCCCCTCACTAAAAACAATCAGCCCTTTAAATGGGGAGAAAAGGAACAACAGGCTTCTGATAATATTAAAACAGCCTTAATGTCTGCACCAGCCTTAGGACTCCCCGACGTAACTAAGCCTTTCCACCTTTATGCAGCAGAAAATAAGGGAATTGCAAAAGGAGTCCTAACTCAGAGACTGGGGCCCTGGACAAGACCAGTAGCCTATCTGTCCGAAAAATTAGACCCAGTAGCCGCAGGGTGGCCATCTTGTCTAAGGATCGTAGTGGCAGTTGCCATCCTAGTAAAAGATGCTGACAAATTGACTATGGGACAAGATTTAGTAATCTCAGCACCGCATGCCTTAGAGAGTGTTGTCCGCCAGCCCCCCTGACCGCTGGCTCACAAATGCTCGCATGACTCATTATCAGACTCTGTTACTGAATTCAGACCAGGTTACTTGTGCTCCGCCGGCAAGTTTAAATCCAGCCACGCTGCTGCCAGACCCTGACCTCGACCCCCCAATCCATAACTGCCAACAAGTGCTTGCTGAGGCACATTGATGGCGGAAAGACTTGTCAGATCAGCCTCTGACGGATGCTGAAGCCACCTCGTTCACGAACAGCAGCAGTTTTCTGGAAGAAGGAGTTCGGAAGGCAGGAGCTGCTATAGTGGACGGCCAGAATCTGATATGGGCACAGACTTTACCTGCTGGGATGTCCACCCAGAAGGCAGAACTCATCGCCCTCACAAAAGCCCTTGACCTGGGAAAAGGCAAGAAGATCAACATCTGCACGGACAGCAGGTGTGCCTTTGCCACTGCCATGTGCATGGCGCTGTCTATCAACAGCGGGGTCTGCTGACCTCAGGAGGAAAAGAGATCAAAAACAAAGAAGAGATCATAGCCATGCAGGAGGCCCTTCACCGGCTGCTGAAAGTGAGTATTATACACTGCCCAGGTCACCAGAAAGGGGATTCCCCTATCGCCAAGGGAAACAACTTGGCCAATTCTGAAGCAAGGGCGGCAGCCAGAAGGCCTATGCCTATTCTGTTGATTGACAGCCCTAAGTTAGAAAAGCCCAAATTTAAATACTCTACTGAGGACATTGTGGTAATCTCAAAAGACTCTAACAACTGCTTTGATCAGGAAAAAGGGCGCTGGTATGCAGCATCAGGCAAGCCTATCTTGCCACAAGAACAAGCACGCATNGCTTTCGAGTGGAAAGATCCAGAGACTGGCCTAGCGGGGCAACTCACTTGGACATGCCTGCGGGACCAAGGATTCAAAAACTCGCCCACCATCTTCGACGAGGCTCTGCACCAGGACTTGGATGTGTTAAGGCTCTGCACCAGGACTTGGCTGTGTTCTGGGCCTCTGACCCCCAGGTAACTCTGTTACAGTATGTAGATGATCTCCTCCTGGCAGCGGCCAACGAAGAGCTATGTTTAGAGGGAACAAAGTGACTCCTTACAGAGCTGGGAGAACAGGGCTATCGAGCCTCCATCAAAAAGGCCCAGATCTGCAAGCGACAGGTCAGTTACCTGGGGTACCTTCTTAAAGATGGGAAAAGATGGTTGTCTGAGGCCAGAAAAGAGACAGTATTCCACATCCCGCCACCCTCCAACCAAAGGCAAATCAGAGAATTTTTAGGTACTGCTGGGTTTTGTCACCTGTGGGTACCTGGTTTTGCTGAGATGGCAGCCCCATTATATACCCTCACTAAAAACAATCAGCCCTTTAAATGGGGAGAAAAGGAACAACAGGCTTTTGATAATATTAAAACAGCCTTAATGTCTGCACCAGCCTTAGGACTCCCCGACGTAACTAAGCCTTTCCACCTTTATGCAGCAGAAAATAAGGGAATTGCAAAAGGAGTCCTAACTCAGAGACTGGGGCCCTGGACAAGACCAGTAGCCTATCTGTCCGAAAAATTAGACCCAGTAGCCGCAGGGTGGCCAGCCTGTCTAAAAATCATAGCGGCAGTCGCTGTCCTAGTAAAGGATGCTGACAAATTGACTATGGGGCAGAATTTAGTAATCTCAGCACCGCATGCCTTAGAGAATGTTGTCCGCCAGCCCCCTGACCGCTGGCTCACAAATGCTCGCATGACTCATTATCAGACTCTGTTACTGAATTCAGACTGGGTTACTTGTGCTCCGCCGGCAAGTTTAAATCCAGCCACGCTGCTGCCAGACCCTGACCTCGACCCTCCCATCCATAACTGCCAACAAGTGCTTGCTGAGGCACATGGATGGCGGAAAGACTTGTCAGATCAGCCTCTGACGAATGCTGAAGCCACCTCGTTCACAGACAGCAGCAGTTTTCTGGAAGAAGGAGTTCGGAAGGCAGGAGCTGCTATAGTGGACGGCCGGAATCTGATATGGGCACAGACTTTA
>NW_007745668.1:13915-14476 GCF_000696425.1 Galeopterus variegatus
AACCGACTTATAGTCGGTTGCCCATTTCTTGTCTTGTGTTACCCCTCCTTCCTCCACTAGCGTTTTGTGTTAGGCTTGAGCATTTCATGTGAAGTATTTTAATTTGGAAAATCCAGTGGTGTTTGTGTCCCAGCTAATAATAAGAATCTTCCATTTGAAGGTTGGCACCAGACTTGAATTAAAAGATCAAAGGTGTGGGGTAATATGGGAAGTATGTGTCAGTCCCCACTCAGAGTCCCCTCGGGTGCATAATCACAAAAAGGGGTGAATACAGCTGCACCNCTTAACTAAGTGGTCAGAGGACACCTATCTGTTGCCCCCTCGGGGGGGTTGGTGGGCTTGCCAGAATTACCAGAATTACACCCTGTGTTAGCTCAAAGGTCCTGATAGAAACCCAGGACTTCTATGTTTTAGTTCAGCTGCTGCCTCGGCTCATTTATCATCCGTATGAGGAACTATTATCATATTGGGATAAAAATAATGGAAACTACCGAACTAAAAGAGTCCCTAAGTATTACGCTCTCTGTCCTCCTAGGCTTGGGATTGGGGGCAGCTGGGGCA
>NW_007745669.1:0-3590 GCF_000696425.1 Galeopterus variegatus
ATGTCTATCATATTTATAATGTCTATTAATATTTAAAGGTTAAATTAGCTGGGTTACATTCATTCAATAGCTTACAGGGCAACCTTGACAAATAACAAGGCAATTCTATATGAACTAATATAAAATGTTCTCCAAGATATATAGTAAATTGTTTAAATTGTACGGTAGTATAAGAGAAGAGACAAACTCAGACAACCTGGGCATGTATTCCCTTCCTCCTTTCAATAGCTTAGTAAGTATACTGACCCCAAAAGTCCGAGTTTCCTTAATAAAAAAAAAAAAATACAAAAACAAAAAAACAGTCTAATTCCAGTCACTGGGCCAAGGAGATTCTCCCTTTCCAACAAGGCCATTTCTTCAACAAGGAAGGTCCTATTTTTACATGGTCACTTAGATGTTTCCTGCTCCTCTTTCCCTGTAAATATGGTAGCATGTTTTGGGGGTGAGGTTCTTCTCCTGGGTCTCTCTCTAAGGTATGCCTAGTCTAGCTATGCCTGGATGAACCTATGTGTAATTTAAATCTCAGAACAAGAGAAAATACAGTTGAATAAATATTTGAAAAGATAATGGCTGAGAATTTTCTAAAAATGTTGGAAGACATCAAATCACATATCCAAAAATCTGAAAGAAACCCAGGAAGAATAAAAGTCTCTTCCATTCCCTCTTCACCTGAAAAATAATGGCTAGGCACATTATATCCAAACTGCTGAAGAAACAAAGATAAAGAGAAAATCTTGAAGGCAACTGGGTGGGAGGGAGGGGAGGAACACTATGTACAGAATATCAAAGATAAAATTGTATCAAACTTTTCAGCAGAAACTTTGCAAGCCAGAAGACAAAGGAACATTTTCAAAGTTATGAAAGAAAAAAAGAAAAAGAACCTCCCACACAGAATTCTATTCCTAGAGAAAATATCTTTCAAAAATTAAGGAGAGAAGACTATCTGCTTCTGGCTATGCTGTAGTAACAGAGACAGAATATATGCTCTCACCTTAAACAATTAGAATAACAAGAAAATATATTTTAAAATTCGCTTTCAGATATTGGACAAAATGCAGCACAAAATGGTGATTCTTGAATATAGAAAATGAACAAGACGAGCACTGTGATTGCTCCAGCCTACTCGATGGAGGCAGTTTCCAGGCTACATAGATGAGAGAGGGAACTAGAAGAAAGCACAGCAAATTTGCTGCGAAGAGAAAGTACATAATTGGGGAAGTCTAAGACAACTAGATTTTGCATGGCAAACTATTGGAGAGGAGGGAGATGGCTGAGAGAGGCTCTAGAGTTCTGCAGAGAGGTCCTCTCAACTTCTTAGCTAAGTATTGATCTGTGCACGTGTGATCGGAAACTATCCAAGACTGGGAAACAAACCACCAGAAAACAACAGACTGAAAAATTCCTGGATCCCACACAAGTCTGGGATTAGTGCATCTTCATAGCAGCAAAACTGGAAAGACCTCATAATGCAATAGGTATTACATGAGGTCCTCAGAAGAGTATTGACTCATTAATTGGACTAAATAAGTTTTAGACTAAAGGCTTCCCAGAACTTTCCCCAAAGAAACCTAGCCTCCAAAGGATCCAACTAATTTCAAGCAATGTAATTAAATGTCAGGACAAAGACCCATACAATATAAAGAAATAAAACAAAATCCACCACTCAAAAACATATAATTCACAATACCTGACATCCAGTCAAAAATTACTCAGCTTGCAAAAAGGCAGGAAAATATAATGAATGACCAGGAGAAAAATCAATGAATAGAAAAAGAGAAAAGATGACACTGAATGTCAAATAATTAGGCAAGAACATTAAAACAGCTAGTATAAATATGCTGCATATTTCAAGATGGTAAAGGATAACATGAACTTAGTGAGAAAAGAACTGGAAGATTTTGAAAAGACCCAAATTGAAATTCTAAAGATGAAAAAATACAATATCTGAACTGAAAAATACACAGAATGGGATTAACATCAGACTATTACTTTAGGAAAAACAAAAGATCAGTGACCAGGTAGACATAGCAATATATACTATTCAAAATAAAGCATAGAAATAAAAAAAAGAAAAAATGAACAACATTACTGTGATACTGTGAAACAGTATCAAGAGGTTGAACAGACACATAGATGGGATCCAGAAGGACTTGGCTGTCAGGACAGTGCCCAAGAGAAGGGGAGGTGTATGAAAGACCAAAAATATGTTTAAAGAAATAATCACCAAAATGTTTCCCAATTTGAAAACTCACATATCTAAGAACTTAAGAGAACCTCAAGCAGGATAAATGAATAAAAATATAATCATATTGCTGAAAACCAGCAATAAATATAAAATCTTTAAAGCAACCAAATCGGTACATACAGAATATTACAGACATTATGTTCACAGCAACAAAGATCTGAATGACAGCAAACTACTCACCAGGAATTATGAAGCCAAAAAACAGTAGGAAAACATTTACACACATTAGGGAAAAAGAAAAAGGTTTTGAAGAAAAACCAACACTATTAGCCTAGAACATTACATTTAGAGAAAATATTCAGAAACAAATGTAAAATCAAGAATTCTTCATACAAACTTCACCAGAATAGCTGCTCAACAAGAAATGTAATGGGAAGTTCTTCAGGAGAAAGAAAAGTAATATCAAGTGGATATTTGAAATGAAGAACACTGAAGATGTGTATATGCGTAAATACAAAAGACATTTTTCTTATTTCTTAATCTCTTTAAAATATAATTGTTTAAAACAAAATTAATAATAATGTATTGAGTGGTTTATGACATGTTAGAAATAATACGAAGAACAAAATCGAGTGAAACTGAAGTACACTGTGTTATGATTCTAACACAGCACATAAAGTTGTTTAATGTTATTCGAAGGTAGATTGAAATAAAGATATATTTGTAAACCCTATAAGAACCACTTAAAAAGTAATACAAATGGAATGTTTAATAAGCCAATGTAAAGATAAAATGAAATTATATATTTTTGAAATTTTAATTAACCCAAAAGAAGCAGGAAAAGAAAAAAAGGAATAAAGAATAAAAGTTAACAAATAGGGGAAAAAAGAAAAAAAAAAGCAGGAGAGTAAATTTAAACCCAAACATATCAATAATTAATTGAGAGCTGGCTAGTTAGCTCAGTTAGCTACAGTGCAGGCTTATAACACCAAGATCATGGGTTCAGATCCCCTTACCAAAAGCTGCGCAAAAAGTAAATTAATTAATAAATTATAAATGACCTATATACTCCAAATAAAAGACTAATTTTATTAGATTTGATTATATATTAAGACACAAGTATATGCTTATCTGCTGCTTATAAGAAATGTACTTTAAACATAAAAACACACATAGGTTAAAAGTAAAGGATGTAAAAATATATACCATGCAAATACTAGTTATAAGAAAGCTGGAGACGAATGGCCAATAAACACATGACTTGATGCTCAACATTACTATGAGGAAAATGCAAATCAAAACCACAATGAGATATCTTCACATCTGTTATATATAAAAAAAAAAAACAGAAAATAACAAGTATTGGTGAGTATTCAAAGAAATTAGAAACATTGTGCATTTCTGG
>NW_007745669.1:4055-5128 GCF_000696425.1 Galeopterus variegatus
AACAGAAAATAACAAGTATTGGTGAGTATTCAAAGAAATTAGAAACATTGTGCATTTCTGGAGAAAATGTAAAATGGTAGTGCTGCAGTGAAAATGTGGTGTTTCCTCAAAAAATCAAAGAAGAGGGTTACCATATGATCTAGCAATTCCACTTCTGGGTATATACTCAAAAGACTCAAAAGCAGGATCTCAAACAGATATTTGAACAACAATGTTTATAGCAGAATTATTCACAATAGCCAAAAAGTAGAACTAAACCAACTGTCCATAGATGAATGAACGAAATGTGATATATACATGCAATGGAATATCGTTCAACTACAAAGAGAAATAAAATTCTGACACATGCTACAACATGAATGAACCTTGAAGACATTATGCTAAGTGAAATAAGCCAGATACAAAGGGCAAATATTGAATGATTCCACTTATATGAGGTACCTAGAGTAGTAAAAATCATGGAGTTACTTTATTTTTCTTGGTTTATATTTAAATGGGACTTAGAAGAAAATGGTTTATTCTTTTCAAAAGAGAGAAAACAAGCTACTTTTGAAATTTTACTATCACCCAAATTCATGAGAAAACAATGTGGTTAATACTTAGAACAAATTTCTGGGGCTGAAAGAGTGGTTTTTAAATTGTAATGTTCATTATTGTATCAGCATAGCAGCTTTCTATAGCTGCATTATGCATTTTGTCTTAAGACTACTTCCATTCCTCAGGTTAATATCTATGTATTTTCAGTTCAGGACATTTAGATGACAGGTGATAATATGTTTAGTTAAAGGCACTATCGCTAAGCAATTTTGCTAGATGGGATGTGGTTGATAATACAAATAGATTCCAGTTCTTGATTACAGGAAAGATATTTTACTTTGGTTTTGAAAACCATACTAATCCAAGTTTTAAGCATATTTTAATGATTTTCCTCACTATCATGTACATTTTTGCCATTCTTCAAAGAATAGGTAAAGTTTCTCATTTTGTTTTCATGATGTTGAAGATATGGGTAAAGAAATGTGTAGTTTTGCATATGCATCATGTTCCCTAAAAGTTGTATTTTTTTTTTTTTT
>NW_007745669.1:10591-12738 GCF_000696425.1 Galeopterus variegatus
AAAAATCCCTACAATGAACAACATATTCAATAGTGAATGTATGTTTCCCTTTTAAGATCAGAACAAGACAAGGATATCCACCCTCACTGCTTCTATTCAACATTGACCTGGAAGTTCTAGCTAATGTAATCAGGTAGGAAAAAGAAATAAAAGGCATATAGATTGGAAATGAAGAACTGTTTGTTTTGCACCATGATCATTTAGGCAGAAAATCCTAAGAATTCTAATGTTAAAAGCAACTAGAAATAACAAATGAGTTTAGCAAGATCCCAGGCTATAAGTTCAGCATACAAAAACCTATTGAATTTCTATATACTAACAATGAATAAATGGAAGTTGGCTTTTTAAAAATGCCACCTAAACAGCATTTAAAAATATAAAATACTTAGGTATAAATTTAATTAAATATATACAAGATCTGTCCAATGAAAACTACAAAATACTTTCTTGTTTCCTTGTTTTCACTAGTTAGGACATAAGTTTCATGAGAACTGGGTCATTGATGTAACCCCTCCTTGAATATTCTAGTACATGGGAAATAGCCCGGGCTCAGTAAATATGTTGAAAGGCTCAGTAAATATGATTGATGAAAGGAAGGGAGGGAGGGAAGAAGAAAGGAGAGAGAGGCGGAAGGAGGGAATAAGAGAAAATGAATTCATTGTGAACTGGAACATTGAAAGGCTACCTCAACACTCCCCTTTCTGTTTGAGATTCCAGAGTAAAATATATGGATAAGAGACAGTGTAAGGCAAAATCACATTTTGCTTGCTGGGGCTTTGGTTCCTGACCCAAGTTAGTATTTAGTAAGTCAGCTGGGCCCCATAGAGGACGCCTTTTGTAAGCCTTGCTAGGACTGATGGATCTACCTCCCAGTATATCTCCACCTCCCCCAGTCTGTGTACTTCTCACCACCAGGCCTACTTATGCTATAATGATCCCTCCGTCAACTATTGAAGAAATCTTCTGTCTTGGTTTCACTGTTTATCTGCTGTTACCACTCACTGCTTGAAACAACCAGGATGATCTTTTAGAAACACAGATCTAGTATCTCTTGGTGAGCCCATTTGCCTTGTGATACCCTGCATCACTCTAGAAGAAGGTCCTCGCCGGATGTGTTCCCCAGACTTTGGACTTCCCAGCCTCTGAAACTGGCTCATGAGCAGTGAAAGGTGAAACATGAACTGCTCCAGTTCATCCATCCTCAGTCTGAGATGCTGCTGCCTGCCTTTCAGCCTGTGGTTTTCCCTCGCACCTTCAGGGAATTAGCACCTCCTCCTCTGGAGCTTTTGGACTTAGATGAGACGTTTTCCTCTGAGAAGGCATGGCTTGCTCAGATTACCAATAAGTACTGAAGAAGACCTGGAATTCTGTCAAGAAGTGTGGTGACATTCTTGGAGTAATCGGTAAACTACCAAAGGACCAACAAGTTGCCAAACATATCCTTGAGCACATCTTCTTCCAAGTGGAGTTTAAGACATTGAACATGACACTGAAACGAGTAAATGGCATTCCAGAACAATTTCTGAGGACCACGCCTGTTGAAGCATTTTCTGCCTTTGATTCTCTCTCTGTAAACTATTTTTGAATTATTCCTCATCTTCTTACCAAATTGTCTATACACTCTTTCTTATATGAGCTGCGGAAGGTCTGTGCATCTTCTGTAGTGACTACATAGATGTAAGATTTCTAACTTAACAAAATCCTTACGTAAGATACATTCTTTTTAGTATTACATCTATGATTGAATCTGTACTTTATGAAAAGAAAAAAGAAACACAGATCTGATCATGCTCCAAGCTTCCAATGGAGCAGAAGCCGTGGTCTCCTAGGCCTCAGGCACCCAGGCCATGTCCAGCTCTAACCTCTCCCCCTCGTCATGAATCTTCTCATCCTTCAGAAGTCAGCTCAAACATCACTTCCTCAGACAGCAATCAGGTCCCTCCATTTATTCTCTCATGGATTTTCTTCCTTTCATATCACCTATCACGATTTGTAATCACGTGCATATGTATTTTTATGTCTGTTTAAAATCTCTCTTCTCCCCAGATGCCAGTGCTGTGATGGCAGGATCATGTTTGGTTTGGTTTGGTCTGGTTTTTTCACCACTGCATCTCCAGAACCTAGCACACAAAAGGTGCTCATAAATA
>NW_007745669.1:14165-14476 GCF_000696425.1 Galeopterus variegatus
GATTTAGGACATGCTAATAACTGCTGATTAAATAAGTGAGCAAAGGAGTACTGAATAAATAAATACACACAGTGCAATTTGTTGACAACTGAGAAGAAAACATAACAGAAGGTGACCCTAATCACTTGTGTGTACAGACTTATGCTCCTTGGCACAATGTGATAGTGAAATTTGTAAGTTAACATTTCAGAATAATCATTTGTAGCACTTAATAGTCGATTAAAATTCTCTTTCCCACGACCTCCATTTATAATTAGTACAAACAGTAGGATACAGCTGCTTGCCAGAAAGCAGTTTTACTACCGTGTTTT
>NW_007745670.1:0-376 GCF_000696425.1 Galeopterus variegatus
TATTTATCATTATCTCCCTGCTAGACAATCAGCTCCAAGAAGGAACTGTCTAGAGAATTACCTAGCCTAGTGCCTTTGCTTCTTGATTAATGTTTATTTTCTTACTCGTTACCCTTGCCTAAGGTAAGTTATCATTGGACTATGACAGAAAGTCAGGCCTTTTGCTCTAAAGCCTAATATTCCTATCTGCACTGTTAATAGGTAAATTCTCTTCAAGCCTTAGATTCATTTTAAATCAAGTTGCTCTGCTTAGTTACAGCCAACTCTGAACATAGAGGTATCTTTTAAACTTTACAAATATCTTAAGGTACTGAGGACTGTAGTAGAGTTGTCAAGAATGCATATGCAGTCATTAAGTTTTATTCTGTTTTTTTTT
>NW_007745670.1:2280-4491 GCF_000696425.1 Galeopterus variegatus
CCTGTCCCAGACCTGGAACCATTGATTTCTCCCAGTGGTTCTGGATTCTTTTAGTTTGAAATTGTATTTCAAGAACACTTTCTGGCCACTCTGGTTTCTCTTTCCAGGCCTTTGAGTGGACAGTTAGGAAATAAACATTTATTTATTTTTTTGTCCTTTTTGAGACTGGCTGCACCGCACTCAGCCAGTGAGCGCTATGAGTGCACCGGTCATCCCTACATAGGATCCGAACCCGCGGTGGGAGCACTGCTGCGCTCCCAGCGCCGCACTCTCCCGAGTGTGCCACGGGCTCGGCCCATGAATGATAAAATTTTAGAGTATAATAGAATTATATACACATATACACAACGTTATATACACAGCTATCTGAGAATAATAAAATTTTACTTAAAAATTATATATGAGTGCATAATATCTATAATTATGATATTATTATTTTATTATACAAACACACACCCTTGTTTAGTTTTTATTGTTTGGGGCCTCTCTTAGTATTTTGGGTCTCTTTTCCTGTCTTCTGAGTTTGTACTTTTCTGTTGGATTCTTTCCATCTTTTTCGTTTCTGTTTTTCTTCTTCACAGCTTCATTTATCTGTGACATCATCTGCTGTGTATTCACTCTTGTGCACCTTCTAGTGTAGACCTTACTTGTGAAGTGTTCTTTTCCATTTACTTCAAAGGTTTAACTAATTTCTGAGTTTTTCTGATTCTGATTTATAGCTTTCCTATCTTATATCATTTTCTTATCTCTTTTCTCATGTTTTAGAGCAGTGGATCACAGACAACGTTTATAGGGATGTCTTGCTGGTGTGCTTTCATTCTGAGGATGTCATTTTCCTCCTTCAGCCATGGTCCTTTTCTGCTGTCATTTTTATGGGAAATCATCTTTCCTGAACTTGAATAAGGGAGAGGTGGTTCAGATTACTCTTTCTAGATTTATGGCTCTAAATTTCCTTGTTAGGAAATGCTAAAAATATGGCCTCATTTTCTAAGATTTCCTGTTTTTTTTTTTTTTTTTTTCTATTTTTGCCCTCTATTTTTCCTGGAACCACCCCTTCTTATTCCGAAAGTCTTTTCGACTGACCACAGGGGTGTTTGATATTTTCATTCCTTGCATTTCTCTGCAGTATAGGGCTTTGTCCTGGAAGGGGGCCAGCTGTTATGTTTTGAGCATTCCTGAGGCCCATTATGCTTCAGCCCCTTGAGACTTTACCATGCGTTCATGAATTACCATGAATCATCTGCAGATAAAACCCTATCCAGTTTCAACTGCTGTTCTCAAATTGGCCCCCTGTGCTTTACGATGAGTATCTGATGGTTATTTTATCCTCCTGTCCTCAGTTCCATTAGATACTCTGTTGTGTCCCTCTTTCTCATACACAGGTGTCAATACCAATTGGATTGTAGTTTTTAGAGATTTGTTCTCACCTGCTTGAATTTTGGGACTCTTCATAAGTTAAAAATTTTTTTCACTTAAATTATGTTTTTCATCTCTTGATTTTATTGTATATGTTGTCTAAGGGCTTTACTTTTGTTTGCCACTCTGCTAGTAACTGTCTAGGGAGTGTGGGGGAGATTTAAAAACTATGTTACATCCACCATCTTCCCCACTCACAACATTGTGATTTTTCTAAAAAAAAAAAAAAAAAGACAGTTGTTAAAGGTACTGGATATTTTCTGAAAAGCAGAGCTAAAAGCAATTTAAAAAAAAATCCCTTCTAACAGAGAGGTAAATCCAGGGAGTTTTCTTCATGTTTGTAAGACTAGACACACAAGAATTAGCAGCAATATCATCTTCAAACAGGATCTTTAACATAATAAGACTTGTTGCAGTTTTAAAAAGAAATTCTGTGAGTAGAATTTGTGGCTTTTTAAAACATTCAAGCGTCAGATCCTCATAATTAATTGAACTCTAATAATAATTTCCTGTCTCTGTAACAAACTAGGAGTATTTATCTGTGTTCTATATGTTTGCTCTGCCTCATTCTGACATTTGACTTTCAGAGATCAAGGCAGTCATCTATTTTCATGAAACCTATCTAGGAGAGAGAGTTCTGAGTCTTTTTTACCACTTGTTTTTAACTTGCCCCCCCCCCACTTTTTTTTAACTGCTAGTGTTATATCCAAGAAAGTAGTAGAAAATGTGCTATAGGTTAGAGAATCACTGCTGAGGTTAATGGAATATTCAAATATTTGATAATTATAACTAAGA
>NW_007745670.1:5392-9045 GCF_000696425.1 Galeopterus variegatus
GGTTAGAGAATCACTGCTGAGGTTAATGGAATATTCAAATATTTGATAATTATAACTAAGAGAATTTTTTTTTAACAAGTTCTATTATTTTGGTATGGAAAGTATTTTTACCAGAAGGATCAATCTGAAATCAAAATATATATATGGGATTAAATTTTATTTTTGATTAATGGTGAAGCTGTTACTCTGATTTAAAGCTCATGTTTATCAATTTGATTTAATGATAATATAAAATTCTATTGTTGTCCTCATTTGGGAGCTAAATAAGCACAGATAAATTTTGGCCTCTCAGTAAAAATATTTCACATTTTTAGAAACCAAAGGAGGTTTTGTGATGTTTCCTCATCATAAAATTGAAACAAATGAGTCATTTTATCATAAAGAAGAAAATATAATTTAGGGTTATCTGTGAAGATAAGCATAGCCAAGAGTAGCTTCTCTTTTCAGTTTAAATGTCTATAAATGCTAAATTATAGTTGGCACATATGAATTCATCAAGTTTATGTAATTTGGATAGGTGTCATTATACTAACACTTTGAAATACTTGGTTACTTAACATTTACATTAAACAAATATGTGTAAAATATTTTTATGCTTAAGATGATGTTAGCCCTTGTTGTACAGATTTTAACTCTGGAAGCAAAGGGTGAAGAATCATACAGCAAAATCAGCAACAGTAGTGAAATTTAAACTGTCAATCACTAAGATTCCAAATGTGATTCATAAGTCATTGTTGTGTTATTTCTCTAAATACTATCTATATTTTAATATCCAATAAAAACGAGTTACATATGTCACTCCCTTTTTCTCATCAACCCAAACAAATTGTTCACTTTTAATGTGGATAATTATAACACGGCATTAGAGGTTCATAATTATTCTAAGTAATAATTATCAAATAGCTTGAAGACATGCTTTTGAAATTTGTGTGGATTTTATGCTAGTCTCTACTGGGCATTATTGGCTAGATGGTGTGATTGGGGGAGGTCAGTTGACTACTGGAAAAAGCCATTGAAGTAGTTGACCTTAATGTTTCCTTACCATGTAGAGTAACTTTAATTTTGAGTGTCTAGAAGTGGGCATGTTGTGACTAGTATGATTAGACGAACATTGGGTCGCTGGACTAGTCCCATTCAAGTTGATGTTTCAGATTAGGGCACAAATTAGTTATATGGATTGCTTGCTTTAAGGGTCAAACCCCAGTTAGAAAACGTGACCTCTGAACTCTTGTGACATGTTTGGCATTGACATTTCTGAGTTCTCCTGAAGTTCTTCCTGTTGCTACAGATATATGTAAACCCAAACTATAAGTCCTCTTTGTGTGTAGGTTGCTTTTGAAATTGCAAGTAGGTACACATTATTTCTTTATTTACTTATTAGAGTTTAACTTTATGAAACCCAATTTCCAGGAACTGTTTATTTAAGCTAAATTTTGCTATATCTCTCTGTCAGTTTCTAGTCTTCATGAGAACTATTGAGAGGAGGAAAATGGCCATCACCTAAGTTACTTCTTTGGAAAGAAGTAGTCTCATTTCAATCTGTACCGATTTATTCTTTCTTACATATTATATCATGGAAATAGACTGGCAGGTATACTTTACCACTGTTGTCATTATTATTTTATTTTACAGCCTTACAGATGAGGTAGCTAGTTCTGAAGAACCATAGTCACAGCAAGTTTTTTCCAACATGCCATATTCTTATGACAGTCATTTGGTTATTGTCTAGCTGTTTTCATGTGTTTGACATTTCTTTGCGGTTCTGTGAAGAAAACATACAGATAAGGCAGATAAAACTATAAATAACGATTAAAGAATAAAACAGTAGTACCAAATAATATGAGAGGCGTAAAACAGAGAATGGGTCAGTAAAACAGAGAATGGTTTAGCGTGTATTATTTATTACATTATAGGCCTTATACATAGGGGAATCACCATGAGAGTCTGGATGGCCTTGTGGAGGGTATGGAGTTAGTCAGGTAGTTGGATGGGATTCCTGGAGGCAGACATGAAGTACAGGGACTGTAAGGTTTTAAGGAAAAGTGGACAGAAAGGCAGAGAGGGCCAGACCAGGAGGGCCTCTAGTGCCAGCACTGAGATTTTTGTCCTGTAGCTAGAGGGGCATAGCAATTTTTAAAAAAATATGGAAGTAGTAAAAGGTAAAATATACTCAGTTTTTCCTCCTCAGCTAGATTGAGTGGTTCTCTTAAATGCCTCTCAGTCTACCTGCTGTTCCCTGGCCTGGAGCTTCGCCCTTATGATTTTCTGCTTGTGCTTCCAGCCACTGGTCTTGCTAGTCTCGGTTTCTCTGCCTCTTTGGTGTTAGAGATGTTTTTCCAAAATATCATCTTACCAAATCACTCCTGTGTTGCAAGCCTTTTTCTATTGCCCGTGAAGTCTACGTTGCTATGCAAAGGCGTTGCTGTCTGGGCACCTCCTCAGCATGACCTCCTGCTACTCCCTGCTCACCTTACACTCCAGAAGCCTGGATCCTCGTCAGGTCCTCAGATCCGCTGTTTTCCACAATCTGCCTGGCTCTTTCAAAGGTCATCTCTTAGGGAGTCTTTCCTGACACCTTTAAGTCAACCTGAACCTCACAGTTTATCAGTTACAATCGGCTCTCTGTATTTCCTGGTTCCACATCTGCAGATTCAACCACCGCAGATAGAAAATATTTAAACCCCCCCCCACATAAATGCAATAAAAAATAACACAAAAATTAAAAATACAGTACAATGACTATATAGTATTTGCATTGCATTAGGGATTATAAGTAATCTAGAGATGATTTAAAGTATACAGGAGGCTGTACATAGGTTATTTACAAATACCAAGCTATTTCATACAGGTACTTGAGCGTCTTCGATTTTGGTATCCACAGGGTTCTTGAACCAGTCTCCCATGGATATCCAGTGAGTACTGTATTCTCCTAAATTTTTAGTTAGACCGTGTTCTTAAAATCCTCTTCTGGTTTCCCCCTTGTGCATAAAGTCCAGGTTCCTGAGCAGGGCATTTGTACAAAGCTCTTCACAATTTGATTTTAGCATTGCTTTCTTCTTTTCATACCCAGACTCTCCCCACTCAATATTTCATCTGAGGAGGTGGTTCTCAATGGCTTGAATACTCTGTGGATTCTTTATTTTGTATTTTTCCTTCATTAGTGGACAAAATCATACCCATTCTTTTAAAATTCTTTTTTTTTTTTTTTTCTGATGGCTGGTAAGGGGATCTGAACCTGTGACTTCAGTGTTATAAGGCTGTGTTCTAACCAACTGAACTAACTGGCCAGCCCTGTTTTAAGATTCAACTCAAATATTATCTCCATTGAGATTTTTGTTTTGTTTTGTTTTGTTTTGTTTTTCTGACCAGTAAGGGGATCGCAATCCTTGGCACGGTGTTGTCTGCACCACGCTCAGCCAGTGAGCACACCGGCCATCCCTATATAGGATCCGAACCCGTGGCCTCGGCGCTACTAGCGCTGCACTCTCCCGAGTGAGCCACGGGGCCGGCCCTCTCCATTGAGATTTTAATACATTCCTCATTATAACCAATGCCATTTCCCTTTCTCTTTGCTCCTGTGCTAATGTATATGAAATTTGATTTTATTGTTTATTAAAGTTTTATGATCTTTGAAAAATATTTTTGCTTCCTTT
>NW_007745670.1:10045-14473 GCF_000696425.1 Galeopterus variegatus
CCTGTGCTAATGTATATAAAATTTGATTTTATTGTTTATTAAAGTTTTATGATCTTTGAAAAATATTTTTGCTTCCTTTGCTGATTGTGAGTACCTTAAGGGTAGGAAATATATCTTTCCTATCTTTGTATCTTAGTATGAAGCATAGTAGTTGGGACATTAACAGTAATAAATAAATATTTAATTGTGTTAACTGTAGAGGTGGTTTCAAGGAGGATTATGATAATTGATGACATTCAGTGGGTTATTATTTTGTGACAAACACTGTGCTTTATACAGTTTGCTAATCTCATCTAATTTTCACAACTCTGTGTGTGGCGTGCCAGCGATTCCAAGACAGTGAAGCTTACTTAGCAAGGTGAAGTAGATTGCCTGAAGTCATACAGGCCATGGTGGCAGAACTGAAACTAGAATGCAGGCCTGTCTGATGTCAGAGTCCACGCTCTGAACCACTAAATGTTTCCTTCTGGTATTTATTGGATGTATATTTTTATCCTTGCAAACTCTGAAGTTTTCAAAACACAGTCATCTGTATGGTACTTACATATCACCCCACTTCATCCTCATAACTCTGTGAAGTTAAAATTAGCCTCTACAGACCGGTTCCCGCTCACTGGTTGAGCGAGGTGCGGGCACAACACCCCGGGTTGCAATCCCGTTGCTGGTCCCGGTCCGGTACGGGCGCGACACTGAGGGTTGCGATCTGTTGTTGGACACGAAAAAAGACAAAAAGGAAAAAAAAAATTAGCCTCACTGTCCAGGCAGAGAATATGAGGGTATAAGAAATAAATTGTTTGTCCCAGGTTAGGTGTTAAAATTACAAAGAACCTAATTCTTCAGAAAATATTCTAAAATTTTAAAATAAATCCATTAATAAAGGATCCATAAATATGCTGTTTAGGTTTTGAAGTTTATTATTTTTATAATTTTTTGCTCAATGCAATTTTAAAATAAAATATTTGTTTGCCATATATACGTATCTATAAAGCAGCTAAACATTATTATTTTTATAAATATCTTGTTTTATTTCTAAAAGTAACATAACCATATTACAAGATACATGGAAAATATTTATTTTATTTTATTTTATTTTATTTTATTTTATTTTATTTTTTTGTCCTTTTTGAGACCTGCCGCACCGCACTCAGCCAGTGAGTGCTGTGAGCACACCGGTCATCCCTATATAGGATCGGAACCCGCAGCGGGAGCACTGCTGCGCTCCCAGTGCCACACTCTCCCGAGTGCGCCACGGGCTCGGCCCAAGATACATGGAAAGTAGAAAACAGAAAAATAACCACCTTTAATTTCTCTACCCAAATTCAAGTAAGGTGCTTGTTTTGATTTATTTCTTTTCTGCCATTTTTCATGTATGTGTTTGTTGTCTCAGCATTATTTAGCCTTTTGCATGTTGTTGTTACTTATAATGGTTGCACACTATTCTGTCTGGTGAGACTGCTATAATATAATATGGGAAGGAGGAGGGTGGAGAAGCAAAATAAATGAACATTTATTACAAGGTTTACATTTCATTGTCCTATTTACCCTCAGAACAGCTCCGTGGGGTTGACTTTGTTATTTCATTTTGCAGAGATGCAGATAAAGGTGGAGAGGGTAAGTGACTTGTCTGAGGTCATGTGGCTAGTGAGTTGTGGAAGCTGGTGTTTGAATTCTGTGTTCATGTTGCTTCCTTGTGTCATCTATTAAATTCTTAAAACAGTTCTTAGTATTCCAATTATACAGATATCCAGTTATACAAATAATGAGGCGAGAGCTTAGGGGAATAAGCCGTACCAAGCAGCAGGAGCCATGTATTTACAGCTTAGCTAGTGTCTGGTCCTGGGCGGAGCACCACACACTCATTATTCACTCAGCTCTCACTACAACCCTATGTGTGAGTCTTGTCCTCTGCCTTTTCCTTTTGTCATCTCGTTGCCTTCATTGTATTCTTTTTTTTGACCGGTTTTTAAGATCCCCGGTAAGGGGATCTTAACCCTTGACTTGGTGTTGTCAGCACCACGCTCACCCAGTGAGCGAACCGGCCATCCCTATATGGGATCCGAACCCGTGGCCTTGGTGTTATCAGCACCACACTCTCCCGAGTGAGCCACAGGCCGGCCCAGCCTTCATTGTATTCTAAGATAACATGGCTGTTTTCAATTTTTTTCTCTGTGTTCCATGTCCCCTTGCATTCTAGCCTTTCCTTTGCTTGCAGTGGAAACTCAGGTTGTCTCAGTTTTCCTGACCATAAGTAACTCTTCACTACCACAAATAACAGTGTCTCCTTTTTGTCCTGAACAAGGGGTTTGTTGGTATCTATATCCAGAAACACAAGTCCTCCTTGATTATAGAATATTTGTACACCTAATTTGACCAAGCTCTCAAGTCTAGACGTTGCTGAGTGCCGGACACAATGGGAAATTGTGTTTTCCCCTTGTCTGCACATACTTGACATGGTTCAATTGCCCAGACATGGTCACTCAGATGTTTTGATTTGAATTTCTGTATTTGTTAATGAGTTTAGGCAGCTCTTGGAGTCCTTATGTGGTTTGTGGCTGCCTTTTCTTTGGGTGCCTGTTATTATCCTCAGGCCATTTTCATTGGGATTGTTATCTTTTTCTGTTGATTTGCAGAAGCAAATCATATTATTCTAGATGTTTATTCCCTTATAGGTTTTATGCTTTGTAAGTGTCTTTTCTTGTTCTGTCATTTGTTTATTAACTTTTTCCATGGTGTTCCTTATTGAACAGAAAATTTTAATTTGGATGTGATCAAAGTAAAAGGCTACAAAAAATAATTACATTGTAAAATGTTGAATTTACTGATTATCCTGATTTGAGCATCACATATTGCACACAGGTATTGCTATTCAATGCAGTACCCCACATATAGGTCCAATCAATTATGTTCCCATAAAAAAAAAAAACACAAAAGAAAAAAAAAAAAAATTAAAAATAAATAAATAAATAAATAAANTAATTGATGACATTCAGTGGGTTATTATTTTGTGACAAACACTGTGCTTTATACAGTTTGCCAATCTCATCTAATTTTCACAACTCTGTGTGTGGCGTGCCAGCGATCCCAAGACAGTGAAGCTTACTTAGCAAGGTGAAGTAGATTGCCTGAAGTCATACAGGCCATGGTGGCAGAACTGAAACTAGAATGCAGGCCTGTTTGATGTCAGAGTCTACGCTCTGAACCACTAAATGTTTCCTTCTGGTATTTATTGGATGTATATTTTTATCCTTGCAAACTCTGAAGTTTTCAAAACACAGTCATCTGCATGGTACTTACATATCACCCCACTTCATCCTCATAACAACTCTGCGAAGTTAAAATTAGCCTCACTGTCCAGGCAGAGAGTATGAGGGTATAAGAAATAAATTGTTTGTCCCAGGTTAGGTGTTAAAATTAGAAAGAACCTAATTCTTCAGAAAATATTCTAAAATTTTAAAATAAATCCATTGATAAAGGATCCATAAATATGCTGTTTAGGTTTTGAAGTTTATTATTTTTATAATTTTTTGCTCAATGCAATTTTAAAATAAAATATTTGTTTGCCATATATATGTATCTATCTATAAAGCAGCTAAACATTATTATTTTTATAAATATCTTGTTTTATTTCTAAAAGTAACATAACCATATTACAAGATACATGGAAAGTATTTATTTTATTTTATTTTATTTTATTGTCCTTTTTGAGATCGGCCGCACTGCGCTCAGCCAGTGAGCGCTGTGAGCGCACCGGTCATCCCTATATAGGATCCAAACCCGCGGCGGGAGCACTGCTGCGCTCCCAGTGCCGCACTCTCCCGAGTGCGCCACGGGCTCGGCCCAAGACACATGGAAAGGAGAAAACAGAAAAATAACCACCTATAATTTCTCTACCCAAATTCAAGTAAGGTGCTTGTTTTGATTTATTTCTTTTCTGCCATTTTTCATGTACGTGTTTGTTGTCTCAGCATTATTTAGCCTTTTGCATGTTGTTGTTACTTATAATGGTTGCACACTATTCTGTCTGGTGAGACTGTGCTATAATATAATATGGGAAGGAGGAGGGTGGAGAAGCAAAATAAATGAACATTTATTACAAGGTTTACATTTCATTGTCCTATTTACCCTCAGAACAGCCCCATGGGGTTGACTTTGTTATTTCATTTTGCAGAGATGCAGATAAAGGTGCAGAGGGTAAGTGACTTGTCTGAGGTCATGTGGCTAGTGAGTTGTGGAAGCTGGTGTTTGAATTCTGTGTTCATGTTGCTTCCTTGTGTCATCTATTAAATTCTTAAAACAGTTCTCAGTATTCCAATTATACAGATACCCAGTTATACAAATAATGAGGCGAGAGCTTAGGGGAATAAGCTGTACCAAGCAGCAGGAGCCATGTATTTACAGCTTAGCTAGTGTCTGGTCCTGGGCGGAGCA
>NW_007745671.1:0-287 GCF_000696425.1 Galeopterus variegatus
AAATACTTCAATATGGATCTCTTAAAATGACTTCTTAAACATGAACACAATACCATTATCATACAAACTAAACAAAATTAAGAGTAATTCCCTATTATCATCTAATATCCAGTCTACATTCAGATTTCTCCAATCATTCAAAAAAAATGTCTTTTATGGCTGATTTGTTCACATTGGAACTCAACCTGAGGATCACATAGTTATTATTTCCATTAAAACCCTTTAACCCAGAAGAGCCCCCAACCCTTTCTTTTCAGGTTAAACATTTTTGACAAGAATACTTCATA
>NW_007745671.1:3787-4156 GCF_000696425.1 Galeopterus variegatus
CACACACACACACACACACACACACACACACACACACACACACACAGATACACACACAACCTGGGGCACACCGTCTGCTGCCTGCCCTTGCTCTTGTCACTCCTGCTGAGTCCTGGTTCCCTAGGGTCTCTTTTGCCCTGTTCCCTGCCACCCCTTCACTCTCCATTAATAATCTTATATCTCTTGGTTCTCCTCTCTCTCTGCCTTCCCAGGTGACAAATAACTCCTCTGGTAAAACTTCCACATGAATAAGAAAGAGGAGAGGACTTTTCCTTTCCCGCCAAGTTATATGTGTGCATTTTTACAAGAGTTATTGGAAGATATCCTGCCTTTATCTTACTCAAACCAGTGGATCCAGTGATGTGCATG
>NW_007745671.1:5723-6490 GCF_000696425.1 Galeopterus variegatus
CTGGTAAAACTTCCACATGAATAAGAAAGAGGAGAGGACTTTTCCTTTCCCGCCAAGTTATATGTGTGCATTTTTACAAGAGTTATTGGAAGATATCCTGCCTTTATCTTACTCAAACCAGTGGATCCAGTGATGTGCATGTCGGTCTGGTTCTTTTGAAAGCAGAACCTGAGACCAAGACTTAGGTGCAGGGCATTCACGTGAGATGTGATCCTAGAGAGAGGGAGCAGGGAGAGAGAGAGACAAGGAAGGGGGAAAGCCAATACGTGTGTATTGAGGTTGCTGCCAAAGGCAACCAGGGCTTGACCTGCTAGGGCAATGTGAGAAGTATATGGAATGCTTCTGGACTTCTCCACCTGAAAGAAGGAAGGATCCTGTCCCACACTGATTGAAGATCGCCCCTGCAGGTTGTAGTCGTGCACTGGCCAAAGAGGCTACTACAGCATCAGAGAGGCCCCTGGCTTGGAAAGACTAGAGGTCCTTACCTGAGGTAAGATGCTGTCAGCTGGAAGTGAGTCTGAGCTAACAGAAAACTGACTGCCGCTAGCAGGGGCTAGTCAGAGGATACAACTCTGCAAACAAGAGTGCCTGACGCCACATTGCAGCCCAGATGGGAGGTGTGTGAGCGCAATCATCATGGAGGCAGTGTGTAGGGCCCATCCTCTCTGCATAAGAGAGTCCTGATTGCTCTCAGCCAGGAAGGCAGAAATTTCCACCTTACATCACCACCTCCTTCTCCTTGCTGCCTGTTCTTTCCCGAAGGAACA
>NW_007745671.1:8323-8686 GCF_000696425.1 Galeopterus variegatus
TCAGAGGAAGGGAGGCTGTCTTCACACCTCCTGGCCCAGAAAGAGCCATTTGGGCTGCAAGTGTTGGGAGAACCTCCACAGGTGACCCCTCCAGCTACCTCTCAGGAAAGTGGCGCCCTAGCGGACTCCTGAGGAAATCCATTTTGCTCACCTTCTAATAGACATGCAGGGAGGCAGGAGGGCAGAGGTTAGATTGCCACCTTTTCCAGGTCACATTTCATCAAAGAAAAGACAGGCATGCACCTATCCATGGGACAAGATTGTGTCATTCAAAGTATGGATTCTGGAGTCAGACTGCCTGGGCTCAAGTCCCAGCTTTATCACTTGCTATTGATGTGGCCTTGGAACAATTGTGGAACCCCT
>NW_007745671.1:14224-14473 GCF_000696425.1 Galeopterus variegatus
ATATTCATAACCAATAAAAAAGTACTATGCAAAAAAGTACTTTCCCTTTTTGTCTTTTTTCATGACCGATAACGGGATCGCAACCCTCAGTGTCGCGCCCATACTGCGACTGGCAACGGGATCGCAACCCTCGGTGTTGCACCCGCACCGCACTCAGCCAGTGAGCTGACCGGGTTGAGTGCGCCACTGGGCCGGCCCAAAAAAAATTTTTAAATAAATAAATATTGTCATTATTTTGTGTGTTATTCT
>NW_007745672.1:0-2159 GCF_000696425.1 Galeopterus variegatus
CTCATCTATTATAAAAGCAAAATAAGTTTGTTGCATAAAATTAAGAAAATTCAGAGATATTAAAAAAAAATTGAAATTACCCTTAATCTAATCTCACAAGCCAGAAATAACACTTGAATCTTTTTCAATGCCTACACCCACACCTGCATACAGGCACATGTGCATGCACACACACACACACACACACACACACACACACACACACACTTAGATGATTCTTAAAACAAATTTGACATCTTTACCCATGATTAAAGAATTTCCCATACCATTTGCTATTTTTCTAAAACATATTATTATGTATATGTGCTCTAATTTATTTATCTAACTTATACTCTTGGCCATTTGGGTATTTTTCAATGCTTGCTACTGTATTTCCACAATGGCTATCTGCTATGGGTTGAATGTGTCCCCCAGAAGTTCATGTGTTGGAAACTTGATCCCTGTTGTAACAGTGCTAAGAGGGTGGGTAATCTGATTATGGTATTTGAAGGGTGGGACATTTCAGAGGTGATTAGATCATGAAGACTCTGTCCTCATGAATTTATGTCTTCATTAAACCATTTATGGATTAATGGGTTAATAGTTTAGTGGGCTGTCATGGATGTGGAGTGGCAGCTTTATGAGGAGAGCACATGAAGACACTCTGCCATTCCATGTGATACCCTGCATTGCCACAGTGTTCTGTATAGAGTTCCCACCAAAAAGAAGGCCCTCACCAGGTATGCCCCTTGGACCTTGGACTTCCGAGGCTCAATAAATCTCCCTTTATTTTTTTTAATAAATTACCCAGTTTCAGGTATGCTGTTACAAGTGACAGAAAACTAATACACTATCTCTGAGCAAAAATCTTTGGACATGTGACTACTATTTCTTTAGGATAGATTTAAGTGAAAGACATTTTGTTGATTAAATACAGGTACTATGAGCTGAATGTTTGTGTCTCTCCAAAATTCATACGTTGACATCCCAAACCCCAAGGTGATAGCATTAGGGGGTGGAGCCTTTAGGAGATATTTAGGAGGGTATTAAAGGATGATTAAGTCATGAAGGCAGAGCCCTCATGAATGGGACTAGTGCCCTTATAAAAGAGGCCTAAAGGAGCTCGTTTGCCACTTTCCATCATGCGAAGACTTAGTAAGAAGGTATTTGTGTGCCAGAAACAGACCCTCACCAGAAACCAAATCTGCTGGCACCTCGATCTTGAACTTCCCAGCCTCCAGAACTGTGAAGAGTAAATTTCTGTTGTTTTTAAGCCACTCAGTCTATGGTGTTCTGTTATAGCTGCATGAATGAACCAAGACAATAGCCAAAACTGCTTTTGAAGTTGATGGAAATGAATTCAAGTGAACAAAAATTTAGAAGCTTCAGTTTAAAAAAAAAAGGAGAGAAAATAGCAGAGAAGTTTCTGGAAAAAGGTCAAGAGGAACTGGGAAAATCCCAGGTGAGATACGAGTCTTAAAAGGGACTGTGACCTACCTGTAAGATAGAAAGGAAGAATGAAAGATGGTAGAAAATATAGATGTGAGGTGTTGGAAGACAGAAAGCCAGAGGGAGTCCTCCTCTGATAACTCCTTTCCTGAGTGACACAGTAAATAGGTTCATCTGAAGAGAATGGGAGGTTAGGAATGCAAGTAAGGATGTGAGGAGGTAAAAATTTAGAATAGCCATTTTTGGAAGGGAAAAGGGAGCAAAGTAATATTAATCCTAACATTTGCACTGGGCACATGCTAAGAATCAGACTTAAGATATTAGGTGTATTATTTCATTTAATATCATCACCGATCCTGAAAAATAGGTCTACAGAAGGGGAAAGGAAGCACATAGGGCTTAAATAACCATTAAGGACACATGGTTACTATGCCTGGAAGTAAACTTAGGTATATAAATCTGCTCCCCTCACATGAATTCCAGGAGCAATAAGGGAACTGACATTAGATGCCACCAAGTGACACATGCAAGCACCATTCTCAAATGTGAAAAAAAAAAATGCTGTAGACAGGAAGTAACACAGCAACAATAAAATCTTCATTCCAATCAATATTTATGTCTTCCAACTTGAGAAATGGGTGAAAGAACTTGTACTGACTTGCAAGCATATTTGCTACTGTATAATTTCCCATATCACCAGTATTAAGCCTTGAAACTGCCTCATGTCCTTT
>NW_007745672.1:3024-3640 GCF_000696425.1 Galeopterus variegatus
TTAACAGTTGAATGCTAAATTTAATTTGGAAAATTATAATAACTGGTGAAATGTGGGGGAGAAATTATTGGAAACTTCGTTTAAAATTTGCTCTTTGGATGTGCTATAATTTTAATGCAGGAAGTAGTTTTTAACTATTCACTCATGCCTTTAACTGCCTTGTTTTAACCCTGTTAAGTACAAGGTGCATGTGAGGTAGAAAATCAGGGAGACGAGAGATAAAGATAAATAAACATAACCTACGTTGCCCTTGGGAATCTCATAATCCTCTGTTCCCCATAATGTGTGGTCTGATAAGACACCCGGAGCACAGTTTGTACTTAAAGGATTCCTACAGAATTGGAACTCCAAAAAAACTCAGTCAGCAGTTTTACATTTTTAAATTTAGAATTCTAAAGTGCAAAACTCTTGCACTAGATTGTATTCTTCATGAGGTCAGGGGCCTCTTTTTTTGGGGGGGAATCTAACTTTATTTGACAATCAGCAGTTAGTTCTCATCCACATTGACTGTGCATATATTTGAAGGTGGTAACAGGTACATAGGTAACCAAAGTATAGAGCTTGCTTGGTGAATCTTCATCCTCATTATGTTTTCTGGACAACCGCAAATGGATAC
>NW_007745672.1:4193-4804 GCF_000696425.1 Galeopterus variegatus
GGATGGATGGATGGATGGATGGATGGATGGATGGATGGATGGATGGATGGACAGATGGATGAATGGATGGACAGAGGGGAATTCAAAGGTCCTGATATTAGGAGTGCAATCTAGGTGATGCTCAGATCTATAAAGGATTCTTAATGATGATGGTCAAACCGATGAGGTAACATGTGATCAGGAGCTGAACTGTCATTAAGAATCAGTCTTAAGAGAAGCTTCATCTTTGATGTCTAAGGAATGGCTGATTTTTAGCTTTCCTGTTTCCAAGTGTAGAGCCAGGTAAGTCCAGGGCATTTAATCAAATAATATTAATTGAGGACAAAACTGGTCACCCTATTTTTATCCCCTCTTAGACTGGCTAACTCGGTAGGTTTCAGCTTAGATGCCTTTATGTCACTTCACTTCAGGTGTATATTTCTGACATCCAAGAATGTACTATAATTAGCATGTAAATATCAAAGTTATGTTCGAAACCTAGTATACAGTAAAGTTAGCAAGGATGTTGCCTCTTGGTGGGAGAAGTAATTTTCTGCATGGAGTCTAAACTTAGATCAACAAATTCTTGCCTTCCAGTATAAATATTTAAATATCACTTTGTAATCAGCAAA
>NW_007745672.1:5732-9310 GCF_000696425.1 Galeopterus variegatus
TATATATATATATATATATATATATTTGCATTTTAATTCATAGGGTCTATTTGAGAAGGTCTAACATAGCCATTCTTTTATATATTTGCCCAGAAGTATTCAACTGGGAGGGTTGAATGGGGAGCACATAGAAGAGACAAGCCATTGCAATTTTCCAACACTAGTTTTTTGTCTCTTTGTTTAACCCAAAAAATAAAAACAGTAAAAAATTACCCTTTGAAAATATCAGTGAAAATTGGAGCTGTGAGACCTATTCCAAAATGATTAATTTATATTCATATATTATATGTGCATGATTTTTGTTTCATTAGCCTTTTACTTATTTTACAAGTTTTCCCTAATAAAGGTATATATTAGTTTTTCATCAGAAAAAAATTATTTTTTATATTTCTAAAAGAACTCTGAGGATGCAGATATTTATATCTATCTGTTATTACTGTAAATCAACTTTTACTCTTATAGGCAACGTAAATGAAAAAGTATTATTAGGATTCTAGTCATAAACTCTGGCACTGGAAATCTGATTCATGTAATTTATCTGAAATTACCTTAAGAGCATTTTAGTGTTTATGGATTTTAGAATAATGCAGAAGTAAGATTTACAAGAGATTGGGTAATTGTATTTTTAGGTACTTATTTAAAAAGGTGTTATCATAAACATTTCAGTGTATTTGTGGTCTTCCTGGACTTACTGCCTGAGTAGTTAGGTGCAACAGAAAGAGTACTGAGTTTTGTAACAGCTTGTTACAAGCCCTTGGTGGGAAAACTTTATTGCTTGCATAGTCTCCACAGCCTTCACCGGCATTGTATCCTCAGTGACTCGCTCTGTGCTTTTGACAGGGCATGGCCCACGATGGGGGCTCAATGAACTGGCATTTGATTGAAAAATAAATGATCAGGAAAGAAGTAGGGGTAGTTGATGTAGCCTATACTTTAAGAAGATAAATAGCTGAGAGAAAAAAAATAAATGAGATGTCATTTACAATAGGACACAGGGGCAAAATAAACATTTAAAAGGCTATTGTCTCATCTATTATAAAAGCAAAATAAGTTTGTTGCATAAAATTAAGAAAATTCAGAGATATTCAAAAAAAATTGAAATTACCCTTAATCAAATCTCACAAGCCAGAAATAACACTTGAATCTTTTTCAATGCCTACACCCACACCTGCATACAGGCACATATGCATGCACACACACACACACACACACACACACACTTAGATGATTCTTAAAACAAATTTGACATCTTTACCCATGATTAAAGAATTTCCCATACCATTTGCTATTTTTCTAAAACATATTATTATGTATATGTGCTCTAATTTATTTATCTAACCTATACTCTTGGCCATTTGGGTATTTTTCAATGTTTGCTACTGTATTTCCACAATAGCTATCTGCTGTGGGTTGAATGTGTCCCCCAGAAGTTCATGTGTTGGAAACTTGATCCCTGTTGTAACAGTGCTAAGAGGGTGGGTAATCTGATTATGGTATTTGAAGGGTGGGACCTTTCAGAGGTGATTAGATCATGAAGACTCTGTCCTCATGAATTTATGTCTTCATTAAATCATTTATGGATTAATGGGTTAACAGTTTAGTGGGCTGTCATGGATGTGGAGTGGCAGCTTTATGAGGAGAGCACATGAAGATACTCTGGCCATACCATGTGATACCCTGTATTGCCACAGTGTTCTGTATAGAGTTCCCACCAAAAAGAAGGCCCTCACCAGGTATGCCCCTTGGACCTTGGACTTCCGAGGCTCAATAAATCTCCCTTTATTTTTTTTAATAAATTACCCAGTTTCAGGTATGCTGTTACAAGTGACAGAAAACTAATACACTATCTTTGAGCAAAAATCTTTGGACATGTGACTACTATTTCTTTAGGATAGATTTAAGTGAAAGACATTTTGTTGATTAAATACAGATACTATGAGCTGAATGTTTGTGTCTCTCCAAAATTCATATGTTGACATCCTAAACCCCAAGGTGATAGCATTAGGGGGTGGAGCCTTTAGGAGATATTTAGGAGGGTATTAAAGGATGATTAAGTCATGAAGGCAGAGCCCTCATGAATGGGACTAGTGCCCTTATAAAAGAGGCCTAAAGGAGCTCGTTTGCCACTTTCCATCATGCGAAGACTTAGTAAGAAGGTATTTGTGCACCAGAAACAGACCCTCACCAGAAACCAAATCTGCTGGCACCTTGATCTTGAACTTCCCAACATCCAGAACTGTGAAGAGTAAATTTCTGTTGTTTTTAAGCCACTTAGTCTATGGTGTTCTGTTATAGCTGCATGAATGAACCAAGACAATAGCCAAAACTGCTTTTTTTTTTTTTTTTGTCTTTTGTCTTTTTTTCCAAAACTGCTTTTGAAGTTGATGGAAATGAATCCAAGTGAACAAAAATTTAGAAGCTTCAGTTTAAAAAAAAAAGGAGAGAAAATAGCAGAGTAGGTTCTGGAAAGAGGTCAAGAGGAACTGGGAAAATCCAAGGTGAATTATGAGTCTTAAAAGGGACTGTGACCTACCTGTAAGATAGAAAGGAAGAATGAAAGATGGTAGAAAATATAGATGTGAGGTGTTGGAAGACAGAAAGCCAGAGGGAGTCCTCCTCTGATAACTCCTTTCCTGAGTGACACAGTAAATAGGTTCATCTGAAGAGAATGGGAGGTTAGGAATGCAGGTGAGGATGTGAAGAGGTAAAAATTTAGAATAGCCGTTTTTGGAAGGGAAAAGGGAGCAAAGTAATATTAATCCTAACATTTGCACTGGGCACATGCTAAGAATCAGACTTAAGATATTAGGTGTATTATTTCATTTAATATCATCACCGATCCTGAAAAATAGGTCTACAAAAGAGGAAAGGAAGCACATAGGGCTTAAATAACCATTAAGGACACATGGTTACTATGCCTGGAAGTAAACTTAGGTATATAAATCTGCTCCCCTCACATGAATTCCAGGAGCAATAAGGGAACTGACATTAGATGCCACCAAGTGACACATGCAAGCACCATTCTCAAATGTGAAAAAAAAAATGCTGTAGACAGGAAGTAACACAGCAACAATAAAATCTTCATTCCAATCAATATTTATGTCTTCCAACTTGAGAAATGGGTGAAAGAACTTGTACTGACTTGCAAGCATATTTGCTACTGTATAATTTCCCATATAACCAGTATTAAGCCTTGAAACTGCCTCATGTCCTTTGGAGCCCCCAGACTAACCACTTTCATTAAGAGGTAGAATCTTATCTAAGGCAGATAATTAAAATATGTTGTAATGAAGATGGAAATGATAGTGTCTTATGCTAAGTAAGTCCACAGAGATTTGTAGCTGAAGTAGGTTGAGGCCTTAATAGTGAAAAGATGTTTTTGATAAGCCTGCCTGGGGCATGCTAATAGACAGGTCCTGCTCAAGCTAAAGTTAACAGTTGAATGCTAAATTTAATTTGGAAAATTATAATAACTGGTGAAATGTGGGGGAGAAATTATTGGAAACTTCGTTTAAAATTTGCTCTTTGGGCCGGCCCGGTGGCGCACTGCTACAGTGCGCCGCTTGGGAGCGCGGTGG
>NW_007745672.1:13720-14472 GCF_000696425.1 Galeopterus variegatus
AAAAAAAAAAAAAAAAAAAAAAAAAAAAAAATTCCTTCAAAGACTTCTGTTAGAATCCCAAGCAAATTATTTTTTCTACCCCATAGTGTACTTATGGTTACATTTTTATAAAAATACTTTGCTTCATCCTGACAAAAACAGCTTGGTAAAACTGATACTAATAAAAGATCAGCCATGTTGTTTAACCTATGAGTTAAAATATTTCTGTATAGAACTCCATGAATGGGAAGTCCATTATCAAGGTTGAACATTAGGGCAAATTCCAAAAATAAATCTCAGGGGGGAAACTCTACTAAACATAATTTGGTATTTACCTGAAAGTACTTTGACCTCAACAGTCCTTCTTTTCCTACAGAAATTCTGCTTTTGTGAACTACTAGTTGCTTGGACTCTAATAAATAGAAGTTTCTATTTTTCTCTCTATAGGAACTGTTCATATGGGGAAATGTTTGCAGACATTATAGAAAAGTTCTAACAGTGGTCTAATAGTCTAAGAGAACAAGGATTCTTCTGGAAAATAACTCTTTTAAAGTAAGGCAGAGTAGAGATGCATAAAAGACTGAATACAAAAAAAATCAGGGGCAGAGGCGAAGAGAGTTTTCTAGTACTACATGGGATCAGCCATTCCAGTGCCCTTCTATTCAGGCCCAGGTTCTCAAATCAGAAGCCTAAGGAGAGAGGGCTACACTAACAAAGCAAATATAAAACATAATGACCACAAAAAACAAACAAAACCAAACAAAAAATTTCAA
>NW_007745673.1:0-1538 GCF_000696425.1 Galeopterus variegatus
TTGTGTCTCAGAGCCCCAGCGTGCTCACATGCCCACCCTTCACTAGAGCGTGAACTTCTGAAGCTTTACTTTTTCCCCGTGCTTGCCCCAATGCAAAGTGCAAGGCAGGTGCTTGATAAACATCTGCTGGACAGCTGTGGAGCACTCTGCCATCGCTCAGAGTGTGCCCAGATACACCCCCACACTTCCAGTCAAACCCAAGCACCCTGACCCCTGACCCCTGACCTTGCTTCCTTCACAGTTGCTACTTCTCACATGAACACTTCTCCCCTTTATAAAGTCCTNGTGCTTGCCCCAATGCAAAGTGCAAGGCAGGTGCTTGATAAACGTCTGCTGGACAGCTGTGGAGCACTCTGCCATCGCTCAGAGTGTGCCCAGATACACCCCCACACTTCCAGTCAAACCCAAGCACCCTGACCCCTGACCCCTGACCTTGCTTCCTTCACAGTTGCTACTTCTCACATGAACACTTCTCCCCTTTATAAAGTCCTACCTCATCTTCACAGGTCAGTTCAGCTGCTGCGTTCTCCCAAAAGATCTGTGTTCTCCCCAAAAATGATGATGTTATTTTGCCAGGGCTGCCATAGCAATAGAAATTTACCATCTCTTAGTTCTGGAGACAGAATTCTGAAGCCAGGGTGCCAGCTGGGCTGCTTCCTCCTGAGGGCAGTGAGGAGAGTCCGTTCCAGGCCTCGCTCCTCAGCTCGCGAATGGCTGCCCTCTCCCTGGTCTCTGCAATCACCTTCCCTCCGTAAATGCTTATGTCCAAATCTCTGCTTTCTGTAAGGATGCCAGCCATATTGCATTAGGGCCCACTCTAATGACCTTATTTTAATTTAATAATCTCCTTAAAGGCCCTGTCTCCAAATATAGTCACATTCTGAGGTACTGGGGATTAGGACTTGAACATACAAACAAGGAGGGGTTCAACCTCGAATGCCCACCTCGCACCCTGGAGGGAGTGGTGTCTCCCACCATTGCAATCCCGTGGTTCCCGTCTCCGTCCTGTCCGTTGGAGTCCCTTCGTCATTCACCTTGTCAAGACCCCGTGCCACTGCCCTGGAGGGAGCCACGCCCTAGATCTAAGAAGCACTCCATTCCAGATTTTCTTCCCAGATTTTTACTTCTCCTTCCAGTTTCAAAATTGGATCAGGAGTTCCTCTCCATGGCATACGAAATGTTTGGTCACTGCAAGCTAGAGGCTTTTAAATGAATTCTTGTCTCCTTGAACGCAGGCTAACCAGCCCTGGTTTCCAGGCGTTCCCATGAGCATAAAGCCAAATAAAGCCAAAGACCTGTGATAGAAAACGTCTGGTGGGCTGAAGCCCTCCAAGGACAGCTCTGAAAAGCAGCCATGGAGGCCCTCTTTTTTATTTTATTTTTTCTTACTGAGAATCAACTCACTAAAAAAGAATTGTCATAAAATCTCACACCATTGACTTGTAAATGGAATTGAATCTGTAGACTCTACATAATGATACTATCAAAAAGGAAAGAACCATCACATTCATATAACAGATGAGATATGAAATGACTAC
>NW_007745673.1:2440-5401 GCF_000696425.1 Galeopterus variegatus
AAAGACCTGTACATGAATGTTCACAGCAGCTTTATTTGCAATAGCCCCAAACGGGAAACAAGACAAATGCCCATCAGGAGATGAATAGATAAACTTTGGGCTATCCATACAGTGGACTGTTACTACTCAGCAGTAAACACAAACTGACTACTAGATGCGCTCCAGCATGGACAGGTCTCAAGATAATTCTGCGAGTGAAAGAAGCCAGACAAAAAGAGTATACCTGTACGATTCCATTTGGACATTCTAGAGAGTGCGAACTCATCTATAGTGGCAGAAAGCAGAGCTGTGGCTGTCTGGTTTGCCTGGAGATGGTGGGGTGGGGGAAGGGGAGGAAAGGCAGGAGGGGGCCACAGGGGGCCTCGAGGAGCCTCTGGGAGTGACAGAGGTGCTCACCCGTATCTCACGGTGCCCACCTTCCTCTCTAACTCTGCTCACCCTAATGGATCATGACTATTTAAAAACATCAGAAGATGCCCTTCCTGGAAGCCTTACACCCCTACCTGGAGCTAAAACACTGATCACGCAGTGAAAAGTCATCAGAAACAGGAACATGAGCCTCATTTTCTGCTACCAGCAGTGATCCCAGAGGAGAGGGTCTGGGGAGGCCTGATAGCCAGCCTCAACCCATCCCGTCCTCTTACCAGGTTCTTGACTCCACCACAGGAATGAATTTGAGAGCAGAGTCACAGTAGACAGTGAGAACAGGTTTAATGTAACGAATAAGAGATACAGATTTCACAGAGAGAGTGCAGCCTAGCTCCAGAGACTGAGCAGTGCCCACACCAGGTTTAATACAAAAGTAAGAAACATGCAAGGTTGAGTACAGAGTGCAGGCTGGCCCAAGAGAGTAAGCAGCCACCTGCTAACAGTCAGCCTAACACAAGAGCTAAGCATACACACCTCAACCTGCAAAATGCCAGTTGGCCGCAGGAAAATAAACAACCACCCCACCTCCTACCAGAACTCCACCTTTATAGTTTCACCATCTAATACATATTCATGCTATCTGATGAATAAGGCAGCGGTTTGCACATGCTCAGTTGGTCTCCTTTTAGGGCATGTTCATTGGTCAAATTCTATCAGGTGCACCATACATATTCAGGAATGTTCTGTGCTCTTTAGGGCCTCTGGTGGAAAGTCATTCAAAGGATAAATTCCCTTCCTCTGAGCATGCTTGGTCACTGGGTTCATATAAGCCTGCTTAAATTCCTTTTACTGAGCATGGTGGGCTACTAGGGTTATGTAATTCCTTTCTACAGAGCATGCTCAGCCACTGGATTTGCATAAGTCTGCTCCTTGTGGTTTCACTCTCTCCACTTTGGTAATGAAAATAGAAGCAATAAGCAACAATAACTGTCCTCTAGGGGAGGGCCTAGAGAAGGGGCCTCAGACCTTGGGGAGTGGCTTGATACCCAGAGGTGTGTCCTGAAACCTAAAACCATGGAAACTGAGCACCTCCTACCTCAGCAGCTTGTGTTCAGGGGGTGGAGCAGTTCAGGGTCATCTCACTCCCTCTACCCCAGCTCTGGGTGATTAGGGCCCAGCCTGGTGGCTTCCAAGCACACTGAGGCCTCTGGTGAGTTCTGAGCCGGTGTCCTGGGCCTGCCTCCAGCACAGGCAGTTTGTCCTCCTGCTTCCCCTTGCACCTTTGCATAGATTATTGGTGCTCCTGCGATTTACCACCTGGAGGGTCCTGCTGCAACCGTGTCCTTTGGACTTATTAAATATGATGGGCCTCAGGGAACAGCCTGCCTGGTGGAGGGTGGTTAGCTTCTAACTGCTGGGAACATGAGGCCTCATGAGCTGATGCAGATCTGAGGGAGAAAGCAGCTGGCCCTTGGAAGCCAGGGCCAGTGTGCTCCCAATGTTCTCCTACCCTGGGACAGATCCCGTGGAGGAGGGGGAGGTGCAGTAGGGTACCTGGGACAGCACCGAGAAACACAGGGTGGCAGCAAGGGTCTGCATCTCCATGAAACAGAGCAAAACCCGGAAGGAAGACACAGAAAAGGAAGGTATCTGCAGAGGAGCAGCCACAGAATTCAGATAAGTAAGTAATGCCCCAAAGTATAAACACACACAGGATGAAACCGGCCCCTCCTCCGGCTTCCCTTACCATTCTAGTCAACTTTTTATTCAGGCCAGGTGGCACCTTAATCATATTTACACTTCATACCTTCTCTGTTTGTCAGGGTTTAAGAATGTTTCACTGTCTTTTGTAATTTTCCAAGAAGTTTGTAAGAAAAAAAAAGAAAAAGGCATGTGTACCTTAAAAAGAGTTTGCGAATGAGCATTTCTCCACCTGCTCCATTATCTTTGTTTCCCTAGTAAAGAGGCAACACATGCTTTTTGTGCAAAATTTGGAAAATACAGAAAAACATGAAGCAGGTAAAAATTATCTACAATTCTTCCTTCCAGAAATAACTATAGTTGTATTCTAGAAAATTTATTTCTGTGTTTATTTTAATGGATCCAGAAGAAAAATAGAAGCAAATATGAATACAATTTTATTTCATAAAATTGGGGTCGTAATATGTACTACTGTACACTGTATTTTTATTTAATGTTATGTTGTGAGAATTTTAGTATGGCACTAAGTAGTCTTTGAAAGCATAATTTTCAACAGCTACAAAATATTTTTTAATGAGTATACCATAATTTCTTTTCCCATTTCTCTATTCTTGGAGGTTCACATGGTTTTTCGTTTTCTCTCATAAATCATGTTCCACTGACTACCCCTGTACATAAATCTTTGAACACATTTCTGGTCATTTCTTCAAGATATGTTTCTAGGCGTGAAATTATCAAGTTAAAGAGAATGAACCTTCTTAAGGCAACGTCTCGCGTTGCAAGTTGACCCTCCTCCAAGGTGTATGAAAACAGCCCACTGCTACCTCACCAGTGTAAAGTACAATCCTTAAAAATTATAAACAGATATGACTTTTTTATAGGTGAAGAATA
>NW_007745673.1:5636-8390 GCF_000696425.1 Galeopterus variegatus
TAATATGTACTACTGTACACTGTATTTTTATTTAATGTTATGTTGTGAGAATTTTAGTATGGCACTAAGTAGTCTTTGAAAGCATAATTTTCAACAGCTACAAAATATTTTTTAATGAGTATACCATAATTTCTTTTCCCATTTCTCTATTCTTGGAGGTTCACATGGTTTTTCGTTTTCTCTCATAAATCATGTTCCACTGACTACCCCTGTACATAAATCTTTGAACACATTTCTGGTCATTTCTTCAGGATATGTTTCTAGGCGTGAAATTATCAAGTTAAAGAGCATGAACCTTCTTAAGGCAATGTCTCGCGTTGCAAGTTGACCCTCCTCCAAGGTGTATGAAAACAGCCCACTGCTACCTCACCAGTGTAAAGTACAATCCTTAAAAATTATAAACAGATATGACTTTTTTATAGGTGAAGAATACTGTTTTTCAATTTAAATTGATACAAAAGGGATTTTGTTATATATTTGTGTTCAATTTGAACTTCTTCTGCAAATCGTGTGATTCTGTCTTTAAAAACCAGGTGTTAATGTTTTTTCTTATAGATGGAAAGTGTTGTTATTGAGGTTAATAGATATTATGTCATCTTGGCTGCATTTTTTCTAGCTTCTAAGTGTCTTATAATTTGTTGATGTTTTAAATATTGTTGATATAAATTCGTATAGAGTTAAATCTATTACTCAATTAATTTTTTATTTGTTCTATTTCATTTATTCTTTAGAAGTTATTCAACATCTCAAGGTAATTTTATACAAAATGTCTTTTTCTTCTGGTGTCTTTTTTAAATTTTTTACTTATTAATCTATTGAAAACTTATTTAGGTCTATAGAGAAATGTGAGACTCTAACTGGTTTTTTTCTAATAGCCAATTTAGTAGCACAATTGATTGAGCAATTCATTATTTCCACAGTGGTTTATAATGCTTCTTTACCACATTCAATAATCTTTTGTACCCAGGGTCTTTTTTCTTTGCTATATTGTCTGTTCAACAAATCTGTTGTTTATGTTTGCACTATTAACAAACATTTAAAGTTATTTCAGCTTTATAATTTATAATATATATATACTATATGTTTATATAATATAATACATACATTTTACAATATCTGACAGGTCATTTTTCATAAAAATCTTCTTTTACATTTTTAAAATCATTTTTATAAAATGTTGCATCACTTTGGAACAATTTGTCAGTTTCTTACAATGTTAAACATGAATTTATTATATGAACACGACCCAGCAATTCCACTCCTAAGTATCTGCCCAAGAGAAATGAAAGCATATGTTGACACAGACTTGCATGCAAATGTTTATAGCAGCATGATTCATAGTAGCCAAAAAATGTAAACAACCCAAATGTCCATCCAACTAGAATGAATAAACAAGATGCGGTATAGCCATAAAATGAAAAATTACTCAGCAATATAAGGAATGAAGTTCTGACACATATTACAGAGTGGATGAACCGTGAAGATATTATGCTAAGTAAAAGAAGGCAGACACAGAAGGCCATGTATTGTATGATTCCATTTATATGAAGTGTCTCGAGCAAGGAAATCTACAGAGACACAAAGTAGATTAGTGGTTGCCTGGGGCTGAAGTGGAAACAGACAGTGATTAAGAACAAGCATGACTTTCGTTTTGCTGTGATGGGAATATTCTAAAGCTAGATTGTGGAGATGGGTGCACATTTCTGTAAATGTACTAGAAATCATTAAACTGTACACTTAAAATGAGAAAATTTTATTGTATATAGACTGCACCTCAGTAAAGTTGTCAAAAATCATTTTCACCATTTATTTTTTTCCAAATGGTTTTAGGAGCATTTATTGAGTCTCCCCCCAAATTCCATTACTATTATTCTAAAATTCAGGAAAGAATGTTATATTTACACTGATAATTTAGTATCAAGAAACAATATACATTTTAATTTTTTAATCTCTGTTTATATTACTGACTAGAACCATACTCTTCATTTTTTTTCACTAAATCTTTTCTCAAGGTGATAACTACTCATTTTATTTTATAATATATGTTTTATTATTATATTATCATATATTATAATAAAATATTTCAAATTGTAACCATAAATATTTCAAGCTTATTATTACCAGTGTATAGAAAATATTTTTGTATTTATTTAACCTCACATCACTTTGCATAATTTAAAGATATTTTTTAGATTTGTTTTGTATTACGAGTATGTAATTGCAGAGACTTCAAAAAATTATCAGGTCTTTAATTATAATTTTTTTTTCCTTCATCTGCGCTGGCTAGAATTTCCAGCATGAATTAGAAGAATAATGTTGATAGCAAATAAAATGGTCTTATTCCTGACTTTTTCCAGTGTTTAACCACTAAGTTTAATGTTGACCTTTGGGTTTTTTTGTGTTATTGTTATTTTTAACTTTTTTTATTTTGAAAATAACCATAAGTTCACAG
Source organism: Galeopterus variegatus (assembly GCF_000696425.1). Lineage (NCBI taxonomy): Eukaryota > Metazoa > Chordata > Mammalia > Dermoptera > Cynocephalidae > Galeopterus > Galeopterus variegatus. The sequence continues at coordinate 8,089 of NW_007745673.1, forward strand.
GAAGTTACAAAAATAGTGCGGAGAAGTCCCATGTGTCCTCTGCCCAGTTTCTTCCATTGGCTACATCTTATGTAATTATGGTACAATATTAAAGACAGGAAATTGGTTTTGGTACAGTGTGTGTGTAGTTCTATGTCATTTACCATATGTGGAGATTTGCATAACCACCACCACCTTCAAGACAGATAACTGTGCCACCACCGCAAAAAACTCCCATGTTCCACCGTTCTACAGGCAAACGACCCAGCTCCCATTGTCTCTAACCCCTGACAACCACTAATCGGTTCTCCCTCTCTATAATT
>NW_007745673.1:11902-14472 GCF_000696425.1 Galeopterus variegatus
AATTAGATATGTTTAAAATGTAAACTTGACCATTTTTAATCAAGCTGAATGAGCTATTTCAATTTCTTATGAAAATGTATGCTAAGATGATCTTAAGTCCAGAATAACTTTAACATCTAAATTTGCCCGTTGTACTCTCCCTATTTGTTAAGTATGTATCATGACCATCCTCCATTAATCCTCTATTAATAGTTCATTAATAACCTCAGCACTCATATAATATCACCATATCAAAGAAAGATGACCTCAGTTCATGCCAAAACTGACAATCTTAATGTAGTGTTTAGGTTAGGCAATGAGTTGGTAATGAAACAAAGAAACTATGTGAAAACAGAAATCTATATTTTCCATAATTAATTCACCTCAAGTAAGGTGAATTAGTTTTCTAAAATTCTTACTGAGATGCCATTCAGGTTTGTTCTGGGATGGTTATTTAATTTCTGTTGGATCCCCTCCTCCACCGCTTGCTCCGAGCCATGTGCTGAGTGTAAAGAGAACTTCAGAGCTAAGGAAAGTATCTTATTAAATTAAAGAGTTTCTCATGAGAAATCTTTCTTTTTGCTATTTCCTGCCTTTTATAAATTGGATGGCTTCATATAACCTGCAAATAACAATTGAAATAATAATTTAAAGCATATAAAGAACATCTCTGCTCTTAGTCCTGTGGAAAGTGGTCTCTATAACAGTCAGCCGAGTGCTGGCATCTTATTTACCATGTGATATCATTGTGATTAAACAATAAAATGCTCATAAAAGCACCAAGGAGACTTAGCTGGCATATAGCAAGTGCTTAAGAAATGTTTGCTGTTCTACAGTTCTTGCCAGAAAGAGGTTTCAGGTCACTTGGATAAACACTAGTGCATGTGTGAAATAGTAGTGCCTCAGTTATATACATTGCATATGATAAATAAGTGCTGAGATGTCTAACATAGACAATACAGTCACCAATGAATTTAATTTGATCACTGTCCATTGATTCTCTACCACATTGAAGGGCTGAGCACCATTTTGGGACATGATATGTGTGCTGTTACATAATGTCATTGCAAAGATGACAGAGACCAGTAAGGAGTACAATTGCCACCCAAAGTTTACATAACATAAAATCTGCTTCTAGGATGAATCATTCAATTATCACTGCCAATTTTCCTTCTTTTTCCAAACATTAGGAAAGTTTAACTGCAAAAAGCAGTATTTCACTTACAGAATGCAAAACAGCTTTTAGAATCAGTGTTCCTACCCGCCCCCCACTTTTTTTCAGCTTGCAAATGCATAACACTAAAACATCCTAACTGATTTTATTTCTACACTTTGTTAAAGTGATTTGATCCCAAGCTGGAACCTCATCTGCCCAACATTTAACCCACAGAAAACTTGACCAGGCTGGTTTTGAACTCACAGAAACAGTAGCTTTTAATGGAAATACTGACAGACTCTTAAGTATGGCAACGTGAATGGCACTGATGATAATAAATATGAAGAGTGATTCCCAAACCGAAGACAGTCAAATAGTTACCCAGCTGCTACAGAAATAGCAAGACAGAATTTTTTTTAAAAAAAGGAGAAAAGAAATTAAATGAAATGGATATTAGCTGGAAACATCTGTGTTCACCACAGAGCAAAATGCATATTCAGCAGCCAGTTTATTGGCTCTTTAGAGGATGTGAATGGTGCATTGTAAATAATGACCCGCCTGTAATAAATCCCAGTAAAAAAGAGAGGGGGCTCTGTGGGTTCCTCCCACAATTCACATTTCTGGGTCCCTGCTGTGAGTGATGATTCACAGCAGTCACAAATTCCTGTTTTCAAAATGCTATTGTATACTCCAGGGCTTTCATTAAGTTTTACACTAGCTGGGGAAATTTAAAACTTGAGGGAGAGAGAGAGAGACAGGGAGAGTAGCTCTCTGCAGTGTCGTGCATTTAGCAACTAGTCCATGGCAGGGCTGGCAGATGTGATGGGCGGGTGAGCCTTCCAAACCACCCGCTGCCTCCCATCCTCCTTTCTTCTGGAAATCCATAACAAAAAGAGAGGTCAAGGATCAGTGACCTCCATGTGCAATGGAAAAGGAAAAAGACAAACTGAAGGTCTTTGCAGCCAAGTTTTGAGAAGCAACTAGGAAGCCACGTGGAGACACAGGGCTCTACATTGAATGGGTTCCATGAGGAGCCCACACCTCTTAGCTTCCTGGACTGAGACGTGCCCACTCCTGCAGCTCCACAGTGCCAAAGGCGGGATCGCCCGAGAAGACTCAGGGTTGCACTAATTACAGGTTCGAAAAGTATCTATCGAATCTACATACTACACCCAAAGCATAAGGTTTGGTATTAGGGATAGAAATACTTAAAGGGGAAATTGTCCAGTCTGCATGAAAATAGTTTCCTCTCAACCCAGGCATCAGGTCAAAGAAATGAATGTTCTCACATGGCGTGTGAATTCCTAAGACTCAATTTCACGTGCTCAGTGCTGTTGCCTGGACTGTTGACAAAGTGCTAGCAGGGCCCAATCCCCATCCCAGCCCTCCTCAAGACACAGTTGTTTATTCCATCTGCCTCTTTTTAGCCAAGGGG
>NW_007745674.1:0-580 GCF_000696425.1 Galeopterus variegatus
TGGCAGAGGCAGGGTTACAGGATTGGCATAAGGGCTTAATTTCTTTCCTCTGCAAGTAAATATCCTGTTTTCTAAACAGCATTTATGGAAGAAACATTCTTTATCACTTGTGTGTTGTCGACATCTTTGTCAAAAATCAATAGACTATCACTGTGTAGGTTTATTTCCAGGCTCTGTATTCTATTCCATTGACCAATTGAACAAAGTGAGCATCTTTGTGGCTTTTCTTAGTGTCACAAAGTGTGAATAGTGTGCCAGGTAAGCCACATATCTCCATTTCAGGAGAGTCATTTTCTGGAGATTTATGTTGTTCTGTTTTGGAACACATTTTACAGTTTCTTTATATCTTTTGTCTCTCTGTGTTGGGTTCTACATCTTAAATAAAACAGTCATGTCTCCAGTCTTGACAGTCTGGCCTCAGGTAGGAGATGAAGCTCACCAATCAGCCCCAACAGAGATTCTAGGTGCCTGTCAATCCTTTGTGCATGTCCAAACCTCTCCCTTTTTTGTTAGTACCCCCATGAGATTAGGACATGTCACATCCTATCAGTGCCACAAGGCAGGTGAGATAGAGGACATT
>NW_007745674.1:4781-5382 GCF_000696425.1 Galeopterus variegatus
CCCTAAAAAAAAAAAAAAAAAAGGAAAGAAAAGAAAGAAAGAGAGACAGAGAGAGTTATCAACACAAAAATGGTAAGTATGTGAGGTAATGAATGTGTTAACTAGCTCTATTTATCTATTCAAAGATGTAACATCTTTGAAAAATTATTGTACATGATAAATATTTAAAACCTTTGTCAATTAATAAATAATAAATAAATAATTTACAGAAGGAAAAAATTCAATCAAGGACAAAACAGACAGAACATTTCATAGCTTTGGCAATAAATGCTTATGAATTCCATGCTGTGGCGTTTCAACAAGGAAGATGTGAAGACTTGGATGCATGATTTGATGCACCAAGAAACAGCAGTTTTGCAGATACTCCCAACAGTGAGGAAAATGGAGCACCTTGAAAATATCTCTGCTTTCTTACTACTGTCATCTGGAGCGGGTCTGAAGCTGTTTCTATAAATAAAGTACAGAGCAGAGTGGTGGCCCTGGTGAAACTCTGCTCCCTGAGTGGGTCCCTGGGAGGGGCCCCACTTGAAGACCACCACTGTCTTCCAGAATCAGGGCAGGGCTAGACTCCCTTCCCATCCCAAGAGACATTTCCAGTGTC
>NW_007745674.1:5414-11438 GCF_000696425.1 Galeopterus variegatus
GTCTTCCAGAATCAGGGCAGGGCTAGACTCCCTTCCCATCCCAAGAGACATTTCCAGTGTCCCAATGAGTGTAGTATGTGAAACAGGAACATAGTCCCAAGACCTGCTATTGACTGAACATCTGCTCTGTTCCAGGATTTTATTGTGAGCTTTAAAATACTACTTACGTTTTACATAAAGTACATGAATTTGAATGAATTTCCCTAGTTTATATATAAGAAACCAAATGTTTAAAAGTTTCATTACCTATCAAGTTTTAAGTAATCAAGGGGCACATGTTAACTTGTGTATGCAGAAGCCGAGCTACTGAGTCCAACATTTGACCAACTAAAGTGACACTTGAGTTAGGGGTGAGGGGATTCACAGTGGAGAAGGCCTTAAAACACCTACACCTAATTCAACATTGGAACAAATTATTGTTCAGACAAAGTGGTTCACAAACCAGGAGTAGCAGCGACCACATCAACTAGTAGCTAGTTCCAAATGCAGAATCTCTTGGCTTACCCTAGACTGTAAAATCAGAATTTTTATTTAAACAGAACTCCCAAATGATTTCTATACACATTGAATTTGATCTAGAATAGTCTCTCAACCTCCCAGGTGTTAACATTGGTGGTGGATAGTTCTTCGTGGTAGGGGCTGTCCTGTGCATTGTGGGATGTTGAGCAGCATCCCTGGCTTCAATCCAGTAGGTGCCAGTAGCACCTCTCCTCTGATGACAACCAAAATTTTCTCCAGACATTCCCAAGTGTCACTTGAGGCACAATCACTCCTGGTTGAGTACCACAGACCTAGAGCGTGAGAACTCAAACATCTTGGTGAGACACAAATTAAAATATCCCTTTCTAAGTTCCAATTCTGAGCATTATTTATGCAAATAAAGAATGAGTTTCTTAAAATTATGACCTGAGTTATGGGAAATTGAAAATAATTTGGTGAGACAATCCACGCAAGATTCTAATCTCTGTCCATGGTGTATAAACAGATGTACATAGATATTTTGTAATTAAGTCATTACTCATGGTTTTACTGCAAATGGACAGTGTTCTTTTTCTTGTCAAAGAGGTAATAGCAATTTTCTTTGTTTTTAATATTTATTTGTATATATTTGTGGGGTACAGTGTGCTCTTTCAGTATGTATTATTTGTATTGTATATAATATATATACATATATATATTCATATAGTATACAATACTTAAGTATATGTATTAGCTAGCCTTTCTACCCTGAAATGAATTAATGTCTTTTATATGCAGGTATAGCCATTTTCTGAGGATATCAACAGCTGTGTCCCCACCACAAGTCAATAATTTGAGGTCCAAGGATCTTAGTATATTCAGGTCCCTCAATCTTGGATTCTGCCAAAAAATTTAACTATGTTTTACGTGACTATATAGGGATGGCTGGTGCGATGCGCTCACTGGCTGAGCGCAGTGCGGCTGGTCACAAAAAAGGACAAAAAATAAAAATAAAAATAAAATAAAATAAAATAAAATAAAATATTCCTTTCTAAGTTCCAATTCTGAGCACTATTTATGCAAATAAAGAATGAGTTTCTTAAAATTATGACCTGAGTTTTGGGAAATTGAAAATAATTTGGTGAGACAATCCACGCAAGATTCTAATCTCTGTCCATGGTGTATAAACAGATGTACATAGATATTTTGTAATTAAGTCATTACTCATGGTTTTACTGCAAATGGACTGTGTTCTTTTTCTTGTCAAAGAGGTAATAGCAATTTTCTTTGTTTTTAATATTTATTTGTATATATTTGTGGGGTACAGTGTGCTCTTTCAGTATGTATTATTTGTATTGTATATAATATATATACATGTATATATTCATATAGTATACAATACTTAAGTATATGTATTAGCTAGCCTTTCTACCCTGAAATGAATCAATGTATTGTATATGCATATATTGTATATATTTTCCCCAGGAATAGCAATTTTCTGAAGATATCAACAGCTGTGTCCCCACCACAAGTCAATAAATTGAGGTCCAAGGATCTTAGTAAATTCAGGTCCCTCAATCTTGGATTTTGCAGAAAAATTTAACTATGGTCTGGGTGAAGGTGGTAAGGATATTAAATCTCTCGAAGGCAAGAGAGTTCATAGTGAAGGAACAATAAATACTGGTTTCACTGGGCTTCTAACCTTGTCTCTTGGGAGCAGAGAATCAGCAGGAAATTTCCTTTCAGTTTAGACAATGTCCCACAGGGAAATCAGGCACTCAATTGTTGGCGTAACAATTGGGAAATGTGCCATATGAGCAGACATAGGGAGCTAACAATATCTCCTGTGCTGCTGTCCCATAGAGTGTACAACATTGGGCTGCTGGGGATGTGTTTTGTTCCTTTAGATTCCTAAGTCTGGCTAGAGACTGATGCTTTACTCCTTACTGCTGTTTTGTTAGGGAACAGAGCTTCAGTTTTCATTATCCACCATTAAGGGAGGAATTCAGAGTCCCACATGGAGACATTACTCTTAGAGACCCCATACAGGTGAGTCTGACAGCCCAGCAGTTATTCAAGAAATGCTTGACAGAAAAGGAAAGCTGAGAACGTTTATCTGAGATTATGTGAGAGCAAAAGTAACCCAACACAGAGCCAAGGGGGTGTTTTTTTGTTTTTTGTTTTTTTGTTTGTTTTCTGCTGTGTTTACTAACTAACATTATTTTATTTGATATGTTAAAAAAAAAGTCTTTGAGGTTCCACAATTCATGGATCATTGTCGACAATTAAATGATGAAAATGGAAGCCCAGTTGGATGAAACTGAAGAAGGAACGGGAGGTATGAAGAGGTTTCATTAAAATCAGAACATATATGAGATGATTTGCATTTAAGGGAGTAGAAAAATTGAGTATTAGATGTGGAGGGATATGCATTAAGTGAGGGCATTTTTTAAAACGTTTAAGATGAGGTACATTGAACATGTTTCTGTATTCATTAGAAATATCAGACCAGTGCATTGCTTGCAAATACTATCTTGCAAGAGCAGTTCATGAGACATACATTTCACTGTATCTCCTGTCATCTTGGGTATGCACATGAAAAAAAATAATTTTTATTTGATGAGTGAAAAGGGGAACACTAACACTTTTTCTGCCCACCTCAGTTATTTCAAAAAGACTATCTTCAAGACCAGAAATTCTTTCTTCTCCTTTTTCTAGCCTGCTGCTTAAGCTATCCTTTGTGTTGTTTATTTCATCAAGTGAATCTTTCAGTTCCATGAGTTCTGCTACATTCTTTTTTAAGGTATTAATCTCTTTGAAAATTTCATCCTTCATGTACTGGATATGTTTCCCCATTTCATCATGATCTCTAACTGAGTCTTCTCTTATCTCTTTAACTTTTCTCCAGATTGCTGCTTCAAATTCCTTTTCAGACATTTAAAGTGTTTCCTGTTCTGTGGGGTTTGGTACTTGAAAATTTCTGTATTCCTTTGTTGGTGACATATTTTCTTGTCTATATTTTTAGTATCTCTATGTGGATGTTTGGTCATCTGGTACAGCAGCTCTTTCTTCTATTACTTTGGAGCGGGCCTTTATGAGAAAGAATTCCTCTTCTCTTTGTGGGCTCTGTTGGTGACTCTCTTTGTGTCAATGCAGTTGAGTGTTCAGTGGGCATCTTGGAGGGTGGTCCTGGCTGCTAATTTGGTGGAGAGCCTTCCTTTACAGCAGCAGTAACTGTGGCAATGCCTGTGTTGGACCAGCTGTGCATAAACAGTGTTTGTGGTGCTTTCCAGGGCTTCTGGCTGGGCCCGCAGTAATGGGATCCTCACTTGGCTTCTGCTAGGGCAGTGGAATGGGCTGCTAAGGGCTTCCAGCTGGGACCCTAGTTGTGTGGGAAGCTCCGTGCCTGCTGCTTGGCCATCGCAAATTATAACTTTAGATATTGCTTCTTCCTTGCATTTTAGAAGACTTCCTGTTATTTTTAAGAATTCAATTTCATATCAAATTAGTAAACCTTGGTTGATATCATTAAATTACTACCATTTCTAGAATCCTTTTAGATATTTGCTTTAGATTTTTTTTTTTTTTTTGAACTGGCAGTTACAAGGATCTGAACATTTGACCTTGGTGTTATCAGCACCAGGATCAGCAATTGACTAAGTGAGCTGACCAGTCAGACTTTTTTTAGGGTGGCAGGTGGCTGGTATAACAATCTGAACCCTTGACCTTGGTGTTACAACACTTCTCTCTAACCAACTGAGCTAACCATCCACTCCTGTTTTAGACTTGTAATCAATTTTGTTCCATCAGTGGTACTGAAAACACTATGCTTACACTAATTTCATAAACACTGTCCTTGTGTATTCCATAAGTTCTCAGGTTCTTTTAAAACATCTCTTTCTGTTTTATGTACACGTACATATTCATACACCTTTTATAAAAATATATGAATGGAATCCTTTCCCCATCATAAATGTTCTTTATGTTTTAGTGCAGTCAATTTTTGCTCCTTATCTTTACCTTTCTTCATTATTCAGTAAGACCTTATTTACTTCCCTCCAATCAACTAGTATAATGCAGATTAATTATTTCAATGGCTGCATGATATCTCATGGTGTGGCCCAGTCATTTACATATTTGATGGCATTTATATTCTTTCTCATTAATTGGCTATTATATTGATGCTACAAAAATATGTTGTGATTGTTAAGTAAAAGCTAAGGTTCTTGACCAGGGATGGTTTTGTTCCTCAGGAGCTTTTGATCATTATCTGGAAACAGTGTTTGCTGTCCCACAGGAGAGGGTTCATTAGAGGCTGGGGATGCTGCTAAATATCCTACAGTTTACAAAACGACCCACCACAAAGACTTATCTGGCCAGAATGTCAATAGTGCCTAGATTGGGAAAACACGAGTTAAAGATTATCTGTATTTTTAAGCTATTTTTATTTAGCTTTATAGCTATTTTCATTTTGTTTCTTCAAGATGTTGTAACCCTTTTGATTTCTGGCAGCAAAATTAAAGAGTATCCCTTTGCTACCCATTTAAATGTTCCAACCCAGTCCATGTGACATCTCTACTTTTGTCACAGACTGCTAAGTGTAAGAAAATATTCTTTGTTACTTTTTATAACTGGCACTGAATTTGAGCAAAGATTCTAATATTTGGTCACCATTTAAATTTGCATAACATGATGTTAGCTCCAGATATTATATGCACATTTTCTGCAGTTATCAGCATTTCAAGTGATTAATAAGATTATTGTCCTGCAGTCCCTCCTTTTGGGGCTTTTTCTATCCATGGACCTGGCCACATTTACTACTGACCTGCTCATAATCCCGACCATTATCTCAGACTCCCACCTACACAGAGAAAAGGGAGGTGGTTTTAAACATGTCAGAGAGCATTTCTAGCAGCTATTCACCAACTCAGTGCAGGCCACCTCCCAGTTTCTTTTTTATTTTCAGATCTAGCAGCTATTCACCAACTCAGTGCAGGCCACCTCCCAGTTTCTTTTTTATTTTCAGATCAATTTTTTAAAGTAGTTGTCATCATCTGCTGATGTATGGAATATATTCTTTTGCATTCATATAAAGATTTACTATTTTATAATATTTTTATTGAATCATTGTCTATACATATTTGTGGTGTGCAGAGTGATATTTCAATACATGTGTATAACCTGTGAGAATCAAATCAAGGTAATTTGAATGTCTTATAATATTGAATTCCTTTAACCCCCACTTTTGTTATACTTTGTGTCTTTTTCTGAATCATGGGGCCTGCCCCTTTGCTCTTTTTTCTCCCGGGGTGTCCAACAACTAAGATGTCTTCATGCTGTAAAGACATCACTTCCTGTTCTTTTGGATTTCTTTTCTGATTTATTACTTATTATGGACATCATGGGTATTTCACCAGGGTTGGAATGCCACCAGAACCTTGGAAACTTCTTCATCAAAATCTCTCATGGTCCACCTGAGTATATTTTTTCCTTATGCCCATTTTATTCATTTCTGTTTATTTGTGAGATTTATTTTTAATGTTTCTTTTAATATAGAACACAAAT
>NW_007745674.1:11799-14348 GCF_000696425.1 Galeopterus variegatus
GCTGTGTGATATATCATGGGGTGGCCCAGTCATTTACATATTTGATGACATTTATATTCTTTCTCATTAATTTGCTATTATATTGATGCTACAAAAATGTGTTGTAATTGTTATGTAAAAGCTAAGGTTCTTGACCAGGGGTGGTTTTGTTCCTCAGGAGCCGTTGAGCATTATCTGAAAACCTTGTTGGCTGTCACACAGGGGAGGGTTCATTAGAGGCTGGGGATGCTGCTAAACATCCTACAGTGCACAAAACAGAACCACCACTAAGAATGATCTGACCCAGAATGTCTGCAGGGCCTAGATTGGGAAACCATGAGTTAAAGATTATTTGTATTTTTAAGCTATTTTTGTTTTTAAGCTTTATAGCTATTTTCATTTTGTTTCTTCAAGATGTTGTAACACTTCATTTCTGGCAGCAAAATTAAAGAGTATCCCTTTGCGACCCATTTAAAGTTCCAACCCAGTCTATGTGACATCTCTACTTTTGTCACAGACTGTTGAGTGTAAAAAAAAAAAAAAAAAGATTTTTTTTTTTTTTTTTACGTTTTAAAACTGGTACTGGATTTGAGCAAAGATTCTTATATTTGATCACCATTTTAATTCACATAATATGATGCTAGGTACAGATATTATATGCTCATTTTCCACAGTTATCGGCATTTCAAGTGATTATAAAGATTATTGTACTGCCGTCCCCCCTTTTGGGGCTATTTCTATCCATGCACCTGGCCACATTTACTAGTGACCTGCTCATAATCATGACCATCGTCTCAGACTCCCACCTCCACAGAGAAAAGGGAGATGATTTTAAATATGTGACAGAGCATTTCTAGCAGCTGTTCACCCTGACTCAGTGCAGGGCAGCTCCTAGTTTCTTTTTTATGATCAGAACAATTTTTTAAAATAGTTGTCATCATCTGCTGATGTATGGAATATATTCTTTTGCATTCATATAAAGATTTACTATTTTATAATATTTTTATTGAATCATTGTCTATACATATTTGTGGTGTGCAGAGTGATATTTCAATACATGTGTATAACCTGTGAGAATCAAATCAAGGTAATTTGAATGTCTTATAATATTGAATTCCTTTAACCCCCACTTTTGTTATACTTTGTGTCTTTTTCTGAATCATGGGGCCTGCCCCTTTGCTCTTTTTTCTCCCGGGGTGTCCAACAACTAAGATGTCTTCATGCTGTAAAGACATCACTTCCTGTTCTTTTGGATTTCTTTTCTGATTTATTACTTATTATGGACATCATGGGTATTTCACCAGGGTTGGAATGCCACCAGAACCTTGGAAACTTCTTCATCAAAATCTCTCATGGTCCACCTGAGTATATTTTTTCCTTATGCCCATTTTATTCATTTCTGTTTATTTGTGAGATTTATTTTTAATGTTTCTTTTAATATAGAACACAAATTGTCAAATCAAAGTGTGGCCACATGCTTACATGCCTGTTGGAAGCTTCCCAACTGAAATATGCTGCTCTGTCCACATCTGTGGAAGGCTACACTAACACAGGTCTAATAACATCATTGGAACGATGGTTTCTCAGTGTCTTCATGTTGCAACAGCAGCAAGACCTCCTCATTTTTCACCATAACTAAACACCATCTCTCATCACTCTCTCTCTCTTGCTTCTTCTCCTCAGTGCACTGGCTCTCTTTTGAGCCTTGATTTTAAAAAACAAACAATGACCACAGGGTTTCTGCACTAGACATTTCCTCTGCAAGGTGCACACTTCCCCAGACATCCCCAAGGCTACCACCCTCTTTCTCTATGTCTCTGTTCAAATGTCACCTTTTCTGTCAGTCTTGCCTGGACTTCCATGAAATATAGCTCTCCGTATCCATGCTCTCCTTTTTACAGACTTTCATTTTCTTCTAAGCAGTTATTACCACTTAAGGAGTATGTGATGATGTTTTTCATCAGCTCATATTCTTTCCTTATCATTGCATTGTAAGGACTTTAGTTTCTCAGCACCCTACAATCATTACCTAGACAGCACCTAAAACATGGTCAGTATTCAATTTATGTTACTCAAATGCAAGAAAAAAATTTGCTCATTAAAACTTCAGAATACATGACTTCTCAGGGAAAGGTTAAGTGTAGAATAGGAATTCCCAATCAGACATAGCATGGTGGGTAGGAGAAATACACTCAAAGGGATGAGATCCATAAACAAAATATAATAATTAATTTATTGACTGCAAAATATATTGGAGCTTCTCAAGTTTGTGAGTAATGTTCTTTTAGTTAAAAATTGGTTATGGTATTTTTCTCTTCTCTGGTAGTCCACTCACCACATGGGACCTGGGAATGATACACGAATTTCAGAATTTCTTCTTCAGGGATTCTCAGAGACACCAGAACTGCAGTCCTTCATATTTGGGCTGTTCCTGTCCATGTATCTGAACACTGTGTTTGGAAACTTGCTCATCATCCTGACTATCATCTCAGACGCCCACCTCCACACACCCATGTACTTCTTCCTCTCCAACCTGTCCTTCATAGACATCTGTTTCACCTCCACCACCA